>NC_139582.1:19132517-19135017 GCF_946808225.1 Silurus aristotelis | reverse complement strand
TGGATGGATGGATGGATGGATGGATGGATGGATGGGTGGGTAGATGGATGGGGTGCGTGGATGGATGGATGGATGGATGGGTGGGTGGGTGGGTGTTTTGGTGGGTGGGTAGATGGATGGATGGATGGATGGATGGATGGATGGATGGATGGATGGATGGGTGGGTGTGTGGGTGGGCGTTTGGATTAGGTAGGTCAATGGATGGATGGATGGGTGGGTTTGGTGGGTGGGTAGATAGATAGATAGATAGATAGATAGATAGATAGATAGATAGATAGATAGATAGATAGATAGATAGATAGATAGATAGATAGATAGATAGATAGATAGATAGATAGATAGATAGATAGATGGGTGGGTGGGTTTTGTGGGTAGATGGATGGATGGATGGATGGATGGATGGGTGGGTAGATGGATGGATGGATGGATGGATGGATGGATGGTTGGGTGGGCGGGTGGGTGGGTAGGTAGGTGGATGGATGGATGGATGGGTGGGTTGGTTTGGTGGGTGGGTAGATAGATAGATAGATAGATAGATAGATAGATAGATAGATAGATAGATAGATAGATAGATAGATAGATAGATAGATAGATAGATAGATAGATAGATAGATAGATGTCGGGGTGGGTGGGTTTGTGGATGGATGGATGGATGGATGGATGGGTGGGTAGATGGATGGATGGATGGTTGGTTGGTTGGTTGTTTGGGTGGGTAGGTAGGTAGGTGGATGGGTGGGTGGGTGGGTGGATGGATGGATGGATGGATGGATGGATGGATGGATGGATGGATGGATGGATGGATGGATAGATAGATAGATAGATAGATAGATAGATAGATAGATAGATAGATAGATAGATAGATAGATAGATAGATAGATGGGTAGATAGATAGATGGGTAGATGGATGGGGTGGGTGGATGGATGGATGGGTGGGTGTTTTGGTGGGTGGGTAGATGGATGGATGGATGGATTGGTGGGTGGGTGTTTGGATTAGGTAGGTCAATGGATGGATGGATGGGTGGGTTTGGTGGGTGGGTAGATAGATAGATAGATAGATAGATAGATAGATAGATAGATAGATAGATAGATAGATAGATAGATAGATAGATAGATAGATAGATAGATAGATAGATAGATAGATGGATGGGTGGGCTGGGTGGGTGGGTGGGCGGGTGGATGGATGGATGATTGGATGGGTTGGTGGGTGGGTGGGTGGATGGATGGATGGATGGATGGATGGATGGATGGATGGATGGATGGGTGGGTAGATGGATGGGGTGGGTGGATGGATGGATGGATGGATGGGTGGGTGTTTTGGTGGGTGGGTAGATGGATGGATGGATGGATGGATGGATGGATGGATGGATGGATGGATGGATGGGTGGGTGTGTGGGTGGGCGTTTGAATTAGGTAGGTCAATGGATAGATGGATGGGTGGGTTTGGTGGGTGGGTGGGTGGGTAGATAGATAGATAGATAGATAGATAGATAGATAGATAGATAGATAGATAGATAGATAGATAGATAGATAGATAGATAGATAGATAGATAGATAGATAGATAGATAGATAGATAGATGGGTGGGCGGGTGGATGGATGGATGATTGGATGGGTTGGTGGGTGGGTGGGTGGATGGATGGATGGATGGATGGATGGATGGATGGATGGATGGATGGATGGATGGGTGGGTAGATGGATGGGGTGGGTGGATGGATGGATGGATGGATGGGTGGGTGGGTGTTTTGGTGGGTGGGTAGATGGATGGATGGATGGATGGATAGATGGATGGATGGATGGGTGGGTGTGTGGGTGGGCGTTTGGATTAGGTAGGTCAATGGATGGATGGATGGGTGGGTTTGGTGGGTGGGTAGATAGATAGATAGATAGATAGATAGATAGATAGATAGATAGATAGATAGATAGATAGATAGATAGATAGATAGATAGATAGATAGATAGATAGATAGATAGATAGATGGGTAGATGGATGGGGTGGGTGGATGGATGGATGGGTGGGTGTTTTGGTGGGTGGGTAGATGGATGGATGGATGGATGGGTGGGTGGGTGTTTGGATTAGGTAGGTCAATGGATGGATGGATGGGTGGGTTTGGTGGGTGGGTAGATAGATAGATAGATAGATAGATAGATAGATAGATAGATAGATAGATAGATAGATAGATAGATAGATAGATAGGTGGGTGGGTGGGTGGGTGGGCGGGTGGATGGATGGATGATTGGATGGGTTGGTGGGTGGGTGGGTGGATGGATGGATGGATGGATGGATGGATGGGTGGGTAGATGGATGGGGTGGGTGGATGGATGGATGGATGGGTGGGTGTTTTGGTGGGTGGGTAGATGGATGGATGGATGGATGGATGGATGGATGGATGGATGGATGGATGGATGGATGGGTGGGTGTGTGGGTGGGCGTTTGAATTAGGTAGGTCAATGGATGGATGGATGGGTGGGTTTGGTGGGTGGGTGGGTGGGTAGGTAGATAG
>NC_139582.1:19120017-19122517 GCF_946808225.1 Silurus aristotelis | reverse complement strand
GGGTGGGTAGATGGATGGATGGATGGATGGATGGATGGATGGATGGTTGGGTGGGCGGGTGGGTGGGTAGGTAGGTGGATGGATGGATGGGTGGGTTGGTTTGGTGGGTGGGTAGATAGATAGATAGATAGATAGATAGATAGATAGATAGATAGATAGATAGATAGATAGATAGATAGATAGATAGATAGATAGATAGATAGATAGATAGATAGATGTCGGGGTGGGTGGGTTTGTGGATGGATGGATGGATGGATGGATGGGTGGGTAGATGGATGGATGGATGGTTGGTTGGTTGGTTGTTTGGGTGGGTAGGTAGGTAGGTGGATGGGTGGGTGGGTGGATGGATGGATGGATGGATGGATGGATGGATGGATGGATGGATGGATGGATGGATAGATAGATAGATAGATAGATAGATAGATAGATAGATAGATAGATAGATAGATAGATAGATAGATAGATAGATAGATAGATAGATAGATGGGTAGATAGATAGATGGGTAGATAGATAGATGGGTAGATGGATGGGGTGGGTGGATGGATGGATGGGTGGGTGTTTTGGTGGGTGGGTAGATGGATGGATGGATGGATGGGTGGGTGGGTGTTTGGATTAGGTAGGTCAATGGATGGATGGATGGGTGGGTTTGGTGGGTGGGTAGATAGATAGATAGATAGATAGATAGATAGATAGATAGATAGATAGATAGATAGATAGATAGATAGATAGATAGATAGATAGATAGATAGATAGATAGATAGATAGATAGATAGATAGATAGATAGATAGATAGATAGATGGATGGGTGGGCTGGGTGGGTGGGTGGGCGGGTGGATGGATGGATGATTGGATGGGTTGGTGGGTGGGTGGGTGGATGGATGGATGGATGGATGGATGGATGGATGGATGGATGGATGGATGGGTGGGTAGATGGATGGGGTGGGTGGATGGATGGATGGATGGATGGGTGGGTGTTTTGGTGGGTGGGTAGATGGATGGATGGATGGATGGATGGATGGATGGATGGATGGATGGATGGATGGGTGGGTGTGTGGGTGGGCGTTTGAATTAGGTAGGTCAATGGATAGATGGATGGGTGGGTTTGGTGGGTGGGTGGGTGGGTAGATAGATAGATAGATAGATAGATAGATAGATAGATAGATAGATAGATAGATAGATAGATAGATAGATAGATAGATAGATAGATAGATAGATAGATAGATAGATAGATAGATGGGTGGGCGGGTGGATGGATGGATGATTGGATGGGTTGGTGGGTGGGTGGGTGGATGGATGGATGGATGGATGGATGGATGGATGGATGGATGGATGGGTGGGTAGATGGATGGGGTGGGTGGATGGATGGATGGATGGATGGGTGGGTGGGTGTTTTGGTGGGTGGGTAGATGGATGGATGGATGGATGGATAGATGGATGGATGGATGGGTGGGTGTGTGGGTGGGCGTTTGGATTAGGTAGGTCAATGGATGGATGGATGGGTGGGTTTGGTGGGTGGGTAGATAGATAGATAGATAGATAGATAGATAGATAGATAGATAGATAGATAGATAGATAGATAGATAGATAGATAGATAGATAGATAGATAGATAGATAGATGGATGGATGGATGGGTGGGTGGGTTTTGTGGGTAGATGGATGGATGGATGGATGGATGGATGGATGGGTGGGTAGATGGATGGATGGATGGATGGGTGGATGGATGGATGGATGGTTGGGTGGGCGGGTGGGTGGGTAGGTAGGTGGATGGATGGATGGGTGGGTTGGTAGATAGATAGATAGATAGATAGATAGATAGATAGATAGATAGATAGATAGATAGATAGATAGATAGATAGATAGATAGATAGATAGATAGATAGATAGATAGATAGATAGATAGATAGATAGATGGGTGGATGGGTGGGTGGGTGGGTTTTGTGGGTAGATGGATGGATGGATGGATGGATGGATGGATGGATGGATGGATGGGTGGGTAGATGGATGGGGTGGGTGGATGGATGGATGGATGGGTGGGTGTTTTGGTGGGTGGGTAGATGGATGGATGGATGGATGGATGGATGGATGGATGGATGGATGGATGGATGGATGGGTGGGTGTGTGGGTGGGTGGGCGTTTGAATTAGGTAGGTCAATGGATGGATGGATGGGTGGGTTTGGTGGGTGGGTGGGTGGGTGGGTAGATAGATAGATAGATAGATAGATAGATAGATAGATAGATAGATAGATAGATAGATAGATAGATAGATAGATAGATAGATAGATAGATAGATAGATAGATAGATAGATAGGTGGATGGGTGGGTGGGCGGGTGGGTGGGTGGGCGGGTGGATGGATGGATGATTGGATGGGTTGGTGGGTGGGTGGGTGGATGGATGGATGGATGGATGGATGGATGGGTGGGTAGATGGATGGGGTGGGTGGATGGATGGATGGATGGATGGGTGGGTGGGTGTTTTGGTGGGTGGGTGGATGGATGGA
>NC_139582.1:19025017-19115017 GCF_946808225.1 Silurus aristotelis | reverse complement strand
AGTGTCAGATCAGGCCAACAACTTCATTATCAGTAATGGTGTCATTATGCTTTAGCTATTAAGGAGCATGGCACTCGAACAAATTGTTTCCCTACGTATATAATATTCATTACATATTTCCCATGTGGTTTAAATAATAAAGAGATCATTTATCCTCCATCTTGGACCACAGCCTTTGGTGCAAACAGTCGTTTGAGCAAATGATCATGCACTTCAAATCAATCCAATCAGCCATAAAAGAAAGTGAAGTACACGAAAGGGACAAAAGTATTGGGACACCTGATATTTCCAGCCAAATATGGTTCTTCGCCAAACTGTTACCACAGAGTTAGAGGCACACAATCGTACAGGACGTCTTTTAATATACCATTCAATTTTCTTTGAATTTCCAGAAATGTCCACAAGCACATTAGAAAATCTAGTGGAAAAAAAAGCACAATTGTACTTAAAATAAAATGTCTGTCACAAAAACTTTGGGCAAATGTCTAGTCTAAGTGTGAAACTATCCATGTCCTGATTGGTTCTTTCGATGCCGGTACAGCAGCCTTTTAGAAAAGCTTCTCCGTCTGTGGAAATCCTGATTTTCCTGGAAATACACTCTGATGTCAGTCCATCACAAAATTATTTGCATGCACACACACACACACACACACACACACACACACACACACACACACACACACACACACACACACACACACACTTATTCTTATCCCTTATACTTGTACACTTTTACAAGTGTAAAATCTAACTGAAATTTACTTGAATAATTATCTGATTTTTTTTTTTTTTGGATGATTCATATCATTCAAATTGTGAATACACACGAAACCTCAATTTTTTTGTTAATCTCCAAGTAAAACAAAACAAAACAATACAAAACAAAATCACTGGGTTGCATGTGTGGCCACCGATGCACCATCTGTTCCACTTCTTCATCTGACTTTTTCCACCCATTGCCTCCTTTAGTGGTCCAGAAACCTCCATGTTGTGAGAGTGATAGCTGGTGACTCACACAGCATACGGTCTGTTTATGTAATTCCTATTTGAATTCTAGAGATTTGCATATGACTCACCATCAAGAATCTACACAATTGGACGTTTGGGGAGATTGGCAGGCCGTAATGCTATTCTGTTTGGAGTTCGCCAACGGACACGTTGCCAAAAAGACTCAGCAAAACACTTCTGTTTTTTGGTCTGATGAGCAGTTTGACATTAGCACAAAGCACTAGATTTGGCAGGAAACCAGACGCTGTTCATTTCCCCATTGTGCCCACAGTGAAGCTTGAGAGTGGTAGCATCATGTTGAGCCTTGCTTGAGTCTTTTTGCTATGAACCTCAACTATTGTCATCTATTATAATTTAATGGTTGTGAAATCTATATGACAATAAAAACAACCAAAACTCCGTCAACAGAAGAAGAAGAACGGATCTGAAACAGTTTCCCGGGTGTGAGTGATTAGGGGTGACCTTTGTCTCATCTTTCACTAACCAAGTCTCTATGGATTGGACTAATAACTTAGGAATCAGGCATAAAAGATCAGACTACAGATGAATATGTATGTCCACACTTACTCTAAATCTCCCATTAGAAAAGCGGCGTGAGAGCATGCTAAGACACACACGTTTTGGAAGGGATTTGAGCCAGTCGAATGTTGACTAAGTAAGTAATTAGAGTGAACGGTGAGGGGGAATTACACCTACTTTTTTTTCTTTTTTTTCCTTTTTTTTTTTTTACTCTTTTTAACATTTTCCTTTGATCAGCCTCGTGAAAAATGTCGTGAACTTTTGGACATTTTGAGTAATCTGAAACACTGGTTTTGACTTTACTTTTTTCTGGTGATACTGGGATTCATTGCAAAATGTTTTTATAAAGTTGCCTGTAAATGTTTTCTTCAATAATCTCGACTGAGAGTAGCCTAAATTTAAAATTCATGGCACGGATGATTTTCATTAACTGACACACACAAAACCCCACCATCTTCTTTTTTCGGCTGCTTCCATTAGGGGTCGCCACAGCGGATCATCCATCTCCATACCCCCCTGTCCTCTACATCTGCCTCTTTCACACCAACTACCTGCATGTCTTTCATCACCACATCCATAAACCTCCTCCTAGGCCTTCCTCTTTTCCTCCTACCTGGTGGCTCCATCCTCAGCATTCCTCTACCAATATAACTCATGTCCCTCCTCTGCATGGAGAAGCTGATGCTGGATCTATGATGATCACAAATTGTTCTGTATTGTTGAAAGATTTATGACCAAACTTTTGATGTCACCCATATGAGGATGGGTTCCCCTTTGAGTCTGGTTCCTCTCAAGGTTTCTTCCTCATATCATCTAAGGGAGTTTTTCCTTGCCACTGTCGCCACGGCTGCTCATCAGGGACAAACGCACACCATTCACCTTCACTGTTGTTTTCTGTAAAGCTGCTTTGAGACAATGTCTGTTGTGAAAAGCGCTATACAAATAAACTTGACTTGACTTGACTTGACATGTCCAAACCATCTCAATCTTGCCTCCCTCACCTTGTCACCAAAACATTCCACATGGGCTCCACCATGTTGATGCTAAATTGTCCAGTAATGCAGCTCAGCCACTGCAGTGCAACACTTTCAATAGACACACGTTACATTACGTTAATTGAATTGCGAGCTCATTTATCTTAGTATATGCATTTGTTTCATTACATCGGTAAATGCAGGGGAAACAAATAAATGATTAACACTCAATAACTCAGTAACAGTAGCTAGTCTCATACATTTGTTAACAATCAATAGGTTCTTCATGCAGGAAATACCATCTCAAATTTCTTGTGTAAATGTCTCTGTGAATAAATATGGCTATATATATTCTTCTGACAGATGAAGCCCAAAGTTTGTACAAATTTGTAATACACAATGGTGGACAGTAATGAAGTAAATGTTACTGTACGTAAGCAGTCTGTACTTTACTGAAGTATTTTTAGTTGGGAACAATTTTACTTTAACTTCACTACATTTCATTGTCAAATATGTTAATACTCTTTACTCGATGATTGAAGGTCAAACAAAAGTCTTCATGGACCATGATGTTTGCGGATGATATTGTGATTTGTGGTAAGTGTAGGGAGCAGGTGAAGAAGAGCCTGGAGAGGTGGAGGTACGCTCTGGAGAGAAGGGGAATGAAAGTCAGTAGGAGTAAGACAGAGTACATGTGTGTGAATGAGAGGGAGGGCAGTGGAGTGATGCAGTTGCAGGGAGAAGAGATGGAGAAGGTGGAGGAGTTCAGGTACCTGGGGTCAACAGTGCAAAGTAATGGAGAGTGTGTTAGAAAAGTGAAGAAAAGAGTGCAGGCAGGGTGGAGTGGGTGGAGAAGAGTGACAGGAGTGATTTGTGATAGAAGAGGAAATTTTATAGGACTGTGGTGAGACCTGCAATGTTGTGTTGTTTAAAAACAGTGGCATTAAGTAAAAGACAGGAGGTGGAGCTGGAGGTAGCAGAGATGAAGATGTTGAGATTTTCATTGTGAGTCACGACGATGGACAGAATTAGAAATTAGTTTATTAGAGGAACAGAGCATGTAGGACGTTTTGGGGACAAGGTGAGGGAAGCGCAATTGAGATGGTTTGGACATGTGCGGAGGAGGGACATGGGTTATATCAGTAGGAGAATGCTGAGGATGGAGCCGCCAAGAAGGAGAAAAAGAGGAAGACCAAGGAGGAGGTTTATGGATGTGGTGAGGGAAGACATTAGTTGGTTTGAAAGAGGCAGATGTAGAGGACACAGGAGTATGGAGACAGATGATCCGCTGTGGCGACCCCTAGTGGGAGCAGCCAAAAGACGAAGAAGAAGAAGAGGATCAATCAGTGTTTGTCTCATATATATCATTCTAATAATAGATTGTTGTGCTAAGAGTAACTTTAGAGTCTTTTCACATAAACTGAGTTGATTAAGCAAAAAGTCTTGTGAAAAAAAGGATAAAAGGAACATTATAGCCATAATAAATCATAGTACTTTGGATACTTAAGTACATACAAAGGCAAATACTTTTGTACTTTTACTCAAGTGAAAGTTTAAAGAGAGCACTTTTACTTTTACTAAAGTAATATTTTACCTACTGTATCTTTAAATCAAGTACATGGTTTGTGTACACTACTGGTAACACATTTCTAAAGCCTATCTATAAACAGTCACAAATGCCTTTGAACCTGATGGTAAAGCAGGTCAAGAGTTGATTTAAGCGATCCAAAGAAACGTCCATTTCATTCCACAGATAAACAACTCTTAAAACTGCGAGGAAATCAGTCACGTTGCATACGGCAGGCTCCTTTGACAGTTGGTATCATGGAGGTGTTAAATCGCTCATCAAAACATTACAGGATGATGTCGTGAAATGACTTTGGGATGCCGTCCAGTGTAAGCGCAAAGTACAGCGTGTAGTTTACGCTGCATGAGGTAATTATTTTATTACCATTATTTATTAGCAAATAACAAGTGAACTGAATTTGGAAATAATAAGTTAAAGCCTGGTAGGTTTTTCAGTAGTAGCTCAATGGCTTCGGGTTACTACTCAGAAGGTTGGGGGTTTAAGCTCCAGCATCACCAAGCTGCCAATGTGGACCTGCACTCTGACCCCAGTTTCTAACAACCTGTAAGATTCCTATAAATTTCAATATACATAAATGTATATTTGACAAGTTAAAGCCTCTTCATTTTCCAAAAAATTCAGTACTTACAGCATAAAAGTAATTTTTAGTAGGAGAAGGTCGAAAATGCCTTTTCTCTTTAACAGTGTTCAGGTTTTTATTTTAAGTGATGTTTGGTTTGTCTTGTTTGTCAATGCCAGATACATTGAAATTATATTATTTCCAATAAAAATAAATCATTGCATACTGAAAAGCCCCACAGAACAAGAAGGCACACTGTTTAGACAAGTCTGGCCCAATTAAGCTATTTATAATCTTCCTCTCTGTAGCAGCTAAAAATATTCAATCATTTAAGTGAAAGAGTGTGTTCACACTCCTCGCAAGTCACCTTTAAAGGGGCCCACACGCAATTAACTGCAAATAAGCCATTCTAATTAGAAGGATTTCTTCTCTGCGATCCGCGAGGAGCGACATCAAGGCGCAAACGACATCGAGAGAAACTTTGCTGATCGCAAGGTGTTGCAAACAAATGGACCAAAAATTGGGCAATATTATATTTAAACAACACCCATGTTTCCAAATGCGATGTTCATTTAGCAGTGAGAAATGAGACGTCTGTTGGATGAAAATGAGAAAAAAAATCCATATTGATCACACGGACATACATCTTTATTAGTGGACATTATTTTCATGTTGTTCACGTTCCCTATTCCGTCTCTCGCTCGCTGTCCGTTTCCCATGGCAACACGCTAATGAGAGTCCGCCGTGATCGAAGCGGCGTCGCGTGCCGCCTGTCATCGTTATCGCCACAACCATGTCTGCTTCGTCTGAGGGACATTTCAGTGAAGGGATGGTCGGTTGGATGATTTGACACATGGCGTATGATACATGATAAGAAAGAAAGGATTTGGGGGTATAAGGCATCAGATGAACTAAAACATGGTGACAATCATGCTTTTTGGTCCGAAATATGGTCTGATTCAATTACAAGTTAATAGTCTGCATGTAAAGGTTGCCTACATGATGTAGAAGTGTGAATCATAATACATATGTCTCTGTGTATGCTCATTTATCTCCAAACTAGACACATTCTCGCTGCATGCACCTCTGTACAAGTTAAAAAGAGTAGCACTGAAGTGTGTGTGTGTGTGTGTGTGTGTGTGTGTGTGTGTGTGTGTGTGTGTGTGTGTGTTTGCTTGCAAACGAATTTCATCGCTGTGCTTTTGTACACATTTATTTATGCATGTGTGGGAGCAAAGACAGATCTGAAGCACTGTTGTTAAATCTTATCCATCCATCAAAGCGATTGTGTGCTCGCAAACACACACACACACACACACACACACACACACACACACACACACACACACACACAAAAATACAGCACACACCCACACAGCATGTGTGAGGCTGTCACTTTTCCTTGGTCTCCTCCTCTCCCCTGGGGCTGTGTGTACTGCCGTAATGGCAGTGTGAAATGTATTCCTGCAACAGATGCCTCTGTGGAATAGAAAATGTTCAGGGTGTAAGTCTGAGTCCACAACCACGAACGGGTTTCATCATGGCATATCAAAACGCGTTTCATTATTTATCAAAGGAGGATCGAATACTTCACATATATAACAGTGACACATATTTTAGTTCTAAGAATTTGTCTCGAGGCGGTACGGCCGTGTTGCCGCCTCACGGATCCAGGGTTCGTGAGCTCAGGCTGTCATCTTCGGGGAGTTTTGTTCTTATTATGTCTGTGTGAGATTTTTCCAGGTTTTCGTCCAATCTTCAATGAGTAAAACATGGTGTAGGCGGGCACTACACTGTCTGTATGTGTAAAAATGTGTGTGTGTGTGTGTGTGTGTGTGTGTGTATACACATTGTGATTGACTGTCATCTTCTTCCTATCTAGAGCCCAGAATTCCAGGCCTAGTTTCTGGCTGAAACCTGCAGTGGTGGGCAGTAACGAAGCCAATGTAATTTGTTACTGTAATTAAGCAGCTTTTTTCGTATATACTTTACTGAATGATTTCCATTTGAGGAGACTTTTACTTTAACTTCACAACATTTCAAAGTCAAATATCTTGATGGAAAAAAATTCCTGACTGGAACTTGCCACAACAACCGTGATCTTATTTGCACAATTTTTTTTAAGTAGTTGAAAAGAAGGTGATAATTTTAATCGATATCAATCAGTGTTTGTCTCATTAATATCATTCTATTAATAGATTGGTGTCCACAGAGTAACAGTTTTCCACATAAACTGAGTTGATTATTATAGTTGAGTCTTGTGACTTAACATTATAGTCATAATAAATCAAAAGTACTTTGGATACTTAGAGATTTAAAGGTGAATGCTTTTGTACTTTTACTTAAGTAAAAGTTTAAAGGGACATGGTACATGGTTTGTGTCCAACACTGGTAATACATTTCTAGATCCTATCTATAAACAGTCACAATTGCCTATGAACCTGATAGTAAAGCAGGTCACGAGTTGATTTAAGCGATCCAAAGAAACGTCCTTTTCATTCCACAATGAACAAGTGTATCTCTACACTTTTGTCCTCCACTGGAAACCTGGTGAACCTGGTTTAGCCTGTTGGTCAGGAACCACTTTTACATTGCTATCAAGATCTAATTCTCTAGGTGCAAATGGGAGAATAATTTTATCACTGGCTGACCATACATAATTACAATACAAGCCCTGGTAAGAACATCTTAAACCTCTGCTGCAACGAGTAAACCCATTATATACAGGGTTATTCAAAAAGAATGAACCGATATCGTGGCGCATTGCTTCAGTTCTCAAGCATAGTCATGGAATGAGTCAGCGACCATTTGAAAGAAGAGTTATCTAAGTTTTGAATGGCTTCCACAGGGGGCGATGTAGTCGTGTCTTTCTTCCGGAAACATTCATTTGTTATATTGCGTAATGAAATCGGTTCATTCTTTTGAATAACCCTGTATTTTCTCTATGACAGAAAATCACTTAGATTTGGAATGTTGCAAGGTAAATCAGCTGATTCAAGTTTTGGACCTGATAGATGCAGCTCTACCTCTGCCATGTTAATCTATATTCTATGTGACTCTCAGGACACATCTCAGTCTTCGAAATGTTGTGATATTTCATATTCATGTAGCAGCAGTGGTGCTGAGAGTGACCCACATCCAGGTTCCTCAATGTACAAACAAGATAGTTGAAGTGTCAAATTGCAAGACTGATGCACGGATGCACATGCATACTTTTTGGGGTTAAAAAAAAAATAATTGTGTATAAAAATTTATAACTGATAGTCATTACAAAGAACTAATAAATTCATCAATACAGATTTCCCATGACAGGAAATGCTAAAGAATGGGTCTTGATAATGGAAGTTTGAAGTATGACTGTGTGAATATAGACCACGGAGAGTACCTGTCCTTTCTTGTTCTTTATTTTCTGACGCTTGGATAGAATCATCCATCACCACAGCAACTGTTTTTTTGCCAGCTCCCCTTAGGTGTTAGACCAGCAATGTAGACAGGATGGGAATACAGTGGTGGAGCACTTGTAGTAAGAGTGAAGAGTGAAGATATTAAGTAAAAAAGGGTGGCGATGGAAAGAATCTCTGATCCTGTGTTATGTTTATGACGTCATTTTTGCAGACCTTTGGACATTTATAATTTCAAACAAGCTCAACCTATTGTTCATGTGTGTGATGGTGTGTGTGTGCATGTATTGTGCTCTAGTTTTTATTCCAGTGTAAATTTTCTCACCTAAATTGCAAAAATGCGCCTGGATTTCAGTCTCTAAATATTTAAATATGCTTTTCAGGCCACTCAATATCTTCATATAGCTGGCTTTGTGCATTGTCATACTGAAACGGGTTTGGGTCTCTTATGTAAATGTAAAATCATGCTAACACATCTAAAGACATCCTATACAACTGTTTGCCTTCAACTCAGTGGTAACAGTTTGGGGAAGAAGGAGATATGACTGGAAAAATCAACTGTCCTAATACTTTTGCCTATTTTGTCTATAAACATTGGTTAATGCAAGTTTTATTTATTATTATTATTAATATTATTATTATTATTATTATTATTATTATTATTATGTTCCTTAAGTATTTTATCGCCAATTAAATATTCTTACACTGGATTTAAAGGATTTTTGTCGACAAAATGTTTGAAGTGAAATGTAATTCCGTTTAATTTAAACTCTTTGAAGATATAAAAAACCAGACTCAAAAGGAAACCCTTTCTAACCCATAACAATGGATTTTCCTTTATTATGGTTTCATCAATGTTATGAAGTGTTCGCCATATTCATGTTTACTAAGTGTTTACCCTCCACAGAACTTTCATGTATCTTCAGGCTCTTCATGTCGAGCCATCCTCAGCAGCAGCGAGTGGTCAAGCCGTCTCTGCAGCCCTGACATATTGAAATGGTTTTAACGCTAATTAGCAGCACGAAGCTAATTAGCAAATATGTGTAAATATGTTCATCATTAACTGCTCTGGATGTCACTATCCATGCTGTTTTCTTCACAGGGAACGACTGCAGCCGATTGTGGATGAATGTAAAACACCATGCTAGCCAGACAGATGTTAGAGATAGTTGAATTAGCACTGCTTTGGACTTGCTTTTCTAACGGCCTAATTTAAGCCCTCTGTAGCCCTAATTTGCTACAGCTAATATGCTAGTTTTGTGCTTTATTGGTTCTAAACTAGCATATTATCTCTAGCATGTTAGCAGAGATATAGCTGCACATTTGTTATTATTATTCCCAAGCTCCTGGTGTGATTGGTTTAATAAATAAAATTGTAAGCTGGTTCCTTTGGATGGGTATACTGTATAGTGTGGAAAGGACATAGACATGGAAGGAGTTTATGAAACACTGGACACTGTCACAAAGCAGCTTAATAGATACATTTATCTCCATAACATTTTCCCTGATAAGCAAGCCAGGGGTGACAGTGGGTGAGGGAAAAAATGTCTAAGACCTCATGAGGAAGAAACTTGGAAAGGAACCAGAGTCAAAAGGAAACCTATCCTCATCCTCAACACCGCATATTCATTCATTAGCGTTCCATCATTGTTGTGGTGTTCAAAACCTGAGCGCAAAACTGTTATCTTGTAATCATTTGGACAAAATCATTTTCAGGACTATTAAGTGTTTACCATCCACACTGATCTCATGTATCTTTAGACTGTAAATATGGAGCTATCTTTAACAGCAGAAGGGGCAGCAGCTGATTTGGGCATCAGGATAGATCAGCAGGTCCAGAGAGAATCACTGGTATCTCACGAGTAGGAAAATAAGTCACTTCTCGATAGCTAAATCTTCAGTAGTTTTATACAATGTTTTTAAGGTATGTTCTGCAACAGTGTTATGTTATAACCTACCGTGTTTTTCGGACTATAAGCCGCTACTTTTTCCCCACGTTTTGAACCCCGCGGCTTAAACAACGAAGCGGCTAATTTATGGATTTTTCCTGGGTTTTCACAAACTTCAAGCCAAAAAACTGAACCCCATAACATTAGACCAATAAAATTTCTGAACGGAAACGAAAAAACGCACCTCACCTGTGTTCTGAGCTGCACGGCATCGGGAGAAAAACTTCCACCGGTGTTGATTTTTAAACGCACAACGATGCCAAAAGATAAACTTCAAAAAGAAATAGTTGTGAAAGGAAGGAGGAAGACAGTGAACAATGATTTTCTTGGTAGGCTACTGTTTAGATACAAGCCGTTGTATCCCGTTGAGTCTGGGTGAAGGAAGAGCTCGCTAACTCCATTTGCAACAGAAATATAAGCACAGACAGGTTTCCAAAACTCATGCTTTTTTATTTTTCTTGGCAACACCGTTATGGGTTAGTCAAAGAAACTTAGAAATGAGCATCAGAAAATAATGAGCACATAATCCAAATCCAAATATATAAATCATTGTTCTTTGTTATAAGCTGAGCCTAACATTTTGTTTGTTTACTAGGCAAAATGATTTTGCTGGTTTCTGCTTATACTTAATATTTTCCTGTATTTTTTTCACATTCTGCTAGTTTATTACATTTTCTCCCTATTTCTGGCCCATGCTCATTACAATTACTGAAGTCTGGTGTGTTGGACCATATGGTATACAGTCCTAATTAGGTTGATTCTGAAATTGGTTTTACTAATAAATGGTCTGAAAATTCAGTATTTTTGTTTTTGTTTTATCAAGCTCTAAATTCTCTGGAGACTGGAGACTCCTTCCAAAAATGTTTGTTTATCAGACGTGTCTTTTATATAAGTCCTTGTGTTTGTTGCTACTATAGAAACAGTAACATATTACTGTTAAATTACTTTAAGCTTCAACCAGTATTTTTCAGGGGCAAAGTAGTAAGCAATCACAGGAAAGAGAGTTATAACATTAGACACAGGAATTCAAGAGTAATTTGTATTTTCATTCATAAGTCTGCTTTTATCACAGATAGTGTTTAAATTCTCTGAATATTAAAAGAAATGTCTCAATAAAAAAAAAAATCAGAGAGTAATGTGGGCCAGATCTGGTGAAAAGGAAACAAGATTGAAAGGATACAAGTATAAAGAGTTAGTTGCATGGTATTTACATTTTTTTATTTTCACTTATTTATTTTTGTTGTTGTTGATTGGATTATGGTAAGTTATTCTAACTTTAACCAGTAAGCGGTGCTGTCACAGTTTTATTTATTTATAAAAAAATAAAATAAAAAAATTATCATTTTCAAAAAAAAGCTAAGTGTCTTTAGTTTTTTCCAGACTTAGCCAGGAGAAATATGGCATCCTCTGTATATCCAAGACCAAATTAATTGATACAGCTTTACCAGTCACTAAGGAAGTTATCCCAAAGACAGGAAACCCCAATCATATATGTAATCCATGATTTGATTAAACTAGAAATAGAAGGTAGAAAAATGTCAAGGGCTTTTTAACTAACACTCAACCACAGAGTATCTAAATATTTTTAAAATATGTAGCGCACAGCAGAATGCAACGAACAATCTAACACCAAAGCTGCCAAAACAAAGGTTTTGGGGTATATAATGTAAGCTGAAGGGCAAAGGAAGTGAACCACAAATACAACATTTCAAACATCAAGGCACTCCACTTATCACAAAATATCAAACAAGCTTGCATTTGAAAAGAACACTTCAACCTTCCTAAAAATCCAAGCAATAGGTGTATAGCAAGAAAAAAACAAACACAGACAATACTGAACAATATAACCAGCCCTGCACAATGGAAGAACTCCTGAACTCCATAAAGAAGACCCATGAGACTGCTTTTGGGCCAGGCAAGATTTACTACTGGCTTAAAAACCACCTTCCTCATGGTGTTCTGTCTCTTTTATTCAAAAACTTAAATATATCGTCTGGACAAGGGAAAAATAACCTTCTGTCTAGAAGCATTAATATTAACCACACCTAAAGCAGGGAATATAACAACCCTGTTTCTTCAGTTTATCTGAAAGCTAGAAACTACTGAGCGATTCAGTAGACTCCATTGTGGCTATAGGCAAGGTAGAAGCTCACAAGATCACCATGTTAGCCCAAAATCTTATGTACCTTTTACACAACATTCGACAACATAAATGTAGGCTATTTTAAAGACTTGTACAGTACCAAATGAGGAATAAGGAGGTACTTTCTCAGTTCTAGCCTCATTATTTTAATCCAACAGACATTTTAAAGTTAAGGTAGGCTTTACCCTCTCAAGTATAAATACCCAAGAAATGAGAGTAGCTCAGGGAAGCATAAAGGCAACATTAAGGAAGTAAAGGTGACTGGGTTTTGAAGACTTCTTAAACTGGAAACTAGTAAAAACTGAGGCCTTAAGGTTTCAGAATTTGTGCTAAAAGCGTGCTAAAAAGCGACCAGAAAATGGATAATGGATGTGTTTGTGTTCAGGTTCTACCAGAAACTGTGCATTATCATGAACTATGACTTGCCTATGGAGCATTTAGGACCTCTCTTGTTTAAAAGCTATATGTATCAAACAACAGCAAACCCTTTACACTTTGGTATACTAGTAAGTTTTAAGTTAAAACAATCCATATAGATGGATATAAGGGTGACATTCTAATATAATTGTGTTTAAATTAGAACATTTAGGTCAGGTCTAAATGTCAAACTTTTATACACTTATTTATCCACTGCACAACCAGAGAAGGCCCTCCCTCAGGTCACAGCCTGAACATAAACTGGCTGAAGAGCAAGAGAGTGAGGTGTTTTGCTGTCACTATTCATGTAGCATCACTATTCAGAAACACAAGCAGAAGCCTTCTGTGGTGGTAAACCAGCAGTCTCATATTCTTATGCTACATGGTTCAAATTGAAGCTGTTTCTTTTTACACCTTTTTTTTTTTTTGTGAAAATTCATGTCTTTTGTCTCTACCAGTGTCTCAGTAATGTTGCATATATGTGTGTTGGTTAGTGTAAATTCCATGTGTCAGGATTTGAATCCTGTTTGAGGTGTTATAGATTTGAGCCTCGGATAGGGAAAAAAAAGCAGGGTTATGCTAAGTGTCACACCCTGTCCAATATGTAGGGGGATCACTTGCCCTGTTTTAGTGTAGGGATTAGCATATTGGCTTAATGCATGACATCCCTCGGTTAAAGCTGAGCTTTACCTCAAGTTACTTCAAAGACAAAGAAAACATAATAGAAACTGCTGTAATGAGATCCTGTGGCTCAGTTGGGGGGTTCTTTTGTTAAACAACACAGAGAGAAACTAAAGATAAAGAAAGACAAATAGAAAGGAGCATTTATATCAGTGTGAAGACCAGGACTCAATTCATGATCAGCATCTTTACACTGCTTTTACCAGCAGCTGAGCCTTTTTGACAGACACCAGCTCAGATTCATTTAGCAGATCGTTCTATTTCTCTACCAACAGCAAAATAATTTATTGATTACGAAAGACAATGCTAGTGCAGCATTTGCATCAACTGTAAAAAGCTCAAACATTGATTAGCACCATGTAAATAAGCCAAAGTCTTCATCTATTGAGCCATTCAAGATGAAAGGGCATTCTTTGTTTTATCTTTTTCTTATACAGTACCTCTACCAGCAAAGTGGATTTTTTTGATTGATCACGATAGAATAACAGAAACATATTTTTGACAAATGCTATTTGCTAGCTAGCTTTTGATTGATCTGCCTGTGTGTCTTTCTGTCTGTTTGCATAGTTTTGTGGCTGAAGAGTAAAAATGTCAGATCTCTGTGCTTAACAGCTTTTGGTGTTGGTGGATTTCCTTTCTGTTTTAACTGTCCCACCTGAATCCACCAACTGTATTCCAGCCGCAGGTACAAATGGAGGTTCATACCGGCAAAGTTCACGAATGAGCCATCAGAGCTGATCTTTTGTTAGGAGGTTCATCAATTGTTTTCACTCCCCCTACTGCTGGTTTTAACATAAAACAAAACCGACTTCTTAATGAGAAGTATTGTCTTGTGTCTGCCAGTGCCTCATAGTTTAGTAGTGTGAGTACTTGTTCACCTGAGTGAAGTCTCTATGTCTCAATCATCACACACCTTCTTACCGATCCAGTGCACAAGCCAATGAAGATTGATAGTCTACATCAGGTCACAGACTGAATGAAAGCAAGACTGTGTTGTGTGAAGTAACTGATTAAAAGAAACATGTAATTGAGTCTGAGTTTAATGGTGGAAGGTTGGAAAGATAAGAACACTTAAGACTTTTATTTCTTTCTGCTTGATTTTACTGTCCCACCTCATCCAGCACCCACTGCATACCTGAAGCAGGTACGAACTGAAGGTTTTTTAACCCACTGAGTTTTTAGAGGTGATAGGGTTTATTTTCTTCTTCTCTTCCATCAATCTTTTCATGTAAATGTTCATTAGTTGTTTTCCTTGTTTTTTGATGGTGTAGTGGTTAGTGTCTTGGTCTCTGATACATGATGTCCTTGGCGAAGTTGGATGATATTCGCCTCTAGATTGAGATGTTGCTGGTTCTAATCCCAGCCAGGTCTCTGGGATATAAATGCAGATGGTTTCAAATGACGTGGAAGATTCTTCCAGGAAATGACAAGAAACACCTTGTGGAAGGTGTCAGAAAGTGTGGAAGGTTCCAGATGGTTGCAAGGTACCAGAGGGTGAGACCTGTAATGGGGTAATATATGGACATCTGCCCCTCAGAGGTCACCAGAGGTTACCACAAATCCACTAAGTCCCACACACTCACAACCCTTTTTGGGGGGCTTATCTTTTTTTTAAGATTAGAATTTTAGGCTAAGCAAAGACAACCATAAACACCACTTCAGAGGCCCTTCACAACTAACAGCGCTAACCTACTGAGCCATTGTGGCAGACGGAAAGCCACTTTTTTCTAGGGGTTCTATTATCTACAGCAGCAGAAATAGTATTATTCAATAAATAAAGACATCGCTAGAGCAGCATTTACATCACCTGTACAAGAACTCAAACACTCGAATTGCACCAGACTAGGTCTTAATCTACTGAGTCATTCAGGATAAAAGGCCCTTCTTTGTTTTAGGGGTTTAATCTTTAGCTTATTCCTCTACCAGCACAGACAGACATTTTTCAAAACACTTTTTTTTTTGTTTGCCAGTGCTATTTAGCTAGCTAGCTTTTGATCTTGCTGCCTGTGTGTTTTTGCTTGTTTGAGTTGTGTTGTGGCTAAATAGTAAATATCTCCGTGCTCAACAGCTTTTAGTGGGACTCTGTTTCTTTTTTAATTGTCCCACCTGTATTCCATTAGAACAAAAACTGAGGTTCCTACCTGAGACCAGTACAGACGTTTAACCCATTGAGCCATTAGAGCTGACAGCTTGAGCTCTTTTTTATAGGTTTCTCATTTGTTTTATGCCCCCACTGCTGGTTTTAACATGAAGCAGAGACAAAACAAGACGTCTTAATGAGAAGTCTTGTCTTGTGTCTGACAGTGGCTTATAGTTTAGTGAGTCACTTGTAGGAACAATCTGACTCAAGTCTTAAAGTCTTAATCATCACAAACACACACACACACACACGCACACACTTACCTACCCGGTGTTGCAAAGTAACTGTTTGAAAAGAAACATGTGAATTGTTCTTATAAAATCATCAACTCTTTCAGCTCAAGGTGATGGGATTGCTTTTTTTTTCTGTCCCAAAACTGAGGCAGGTACAAAATGAGATTCCAACCCAACACAGGTACAGATATTTAACCTACTGAGGCATTAGAGCTGACAGGTTCGCCTCTTTTTTTAGAAGGTGTAGAAACAATAATCAGGACCTTAGTCTTTAATACATGATATCTGTGGTTTAAGAATTACATTTAGCTTTACATTCTTTTTATAATTGAAAAAATGAAAAGTAACCTAAAACAGCCTACTAATACAAGATTCTGTGGTTCAGTTGATTGAGAGTTGCCTTCTGTGCTGCTAGATTACTGGTTCTAATCCTCACCAGGTCTCCAAGATATAAATGGTCAAGGTGGTGGAAACAAATTTTTTTCATAATGGCAAAACAAACTTAAAGTACTCTGTCTTTTTTGATCGTACAGATAAGAGCAATACATCATTTGAATCTAGAGTCTAATTTTATTTGTGTACACTCATAACAACAAAATTCTGTGCTTTTGTAAAATAAAGAATACAGGGTGTGCTCTCTGCCATCTCTCTTCACAGACATAAATAAAACAACCTGAACGTAAGTGAATTCTTGCCTCACAGACATAAAAAAATTACCACAGAAAGCTCAAAATGTCTACTTTTAAATAAACCAATTAACATTAAATTTACATTTGCATAAAGCATCAATATTTGTCTATGTCGATTAGAGTATTACAAAATTTAAAAGTATGAATTTAAACAACAAACTTTACTTTAAATTGAGTAAAAAAAAAACATGGTCAGTACTACAGTATTTTGAAACGAGTATCTGAACGGATGTGTGTACTTTTGCCACCTCTGCTCAAATACAGAATAACTCATATTCACAACTCAATCTTCACAATATCACCACAATATTACCACATCACCACAATATCATTACAATCTCATCACCACATTATCACAACAATTATACCACAACATTACCAAAATATCATCACATCATCACAATGTCACCACAATATCGTCACAATATAATCACAATGTCACCACAATATCGTCACAATTAGCATCATTGTTTGGCTCTGATTGCATGACCGCAAAAAAGGACTTTGATAAACTTCATGCAAATAGTAAAACTTTGCATAATATTTGTTTGGGATTGACCTAAAAGAAAGTCTATATTTCTATATTGGAAACGATATTGAATAGCTATAAAAAAAAATCCGCGCTATCGCACCCTTAATGAGCAACCAAAAACTTTAAAAACTGCTAAACCTGTGCAACTTTTTTTTTTATTGCTTTGTTATATAACATATTATATGGTACTGAGATCCAATACTTCATTATATTTATATACCTTATTTTTATGACTTCTATATTTTTATTTTCTCACCTTCTTTTACTACTGGGTCTTAATTAATGTCATTAAACCACCTGGCTACAGACAAACAGACAGACAGATTTAAGGTAGACGTTTCGTCAATAGGAGGTGTAAAAACGTTGCATGGATACAGATAATATCAATATCAATAAAATCTGTTCTTTTCTTCTAATCAGTTTTCCAATAGATGATGCAAATTTCATGGCCTGACTCAAAAAAAGAAAGAATCAGTTTCACAGTATATGTACAGTATATAATATCCAGCTATTTGTATTTAGTCCAATTGTTCCTATTAAATACCCATCATACTGCATATTTTCCACTAGCGTAATGTGAACTACTTCCTTACATTCATTCTGAGATGCCTAAACAAACATAATGGATGGTTCCACAGTCAGTAGTTTAGAACTATAGGGGCAGTTCTGCACTCAAATCTTCAACAGTGAACAGTTGATAACCTTAACAATGGTAATAATGAATAAATATCCATTTGAACCTTAAGAGCAACAAAGTTCACATAGATATTCTATTCAATATTTAGGAATGTATTCTATTCCATATCTCAGGAGATACGCCGCCTTCTTAGCCACTTTATCTCCTGAAGTAAATGGTATTTAATTCTGAACACCCCTGTCAACAATAGACACTGATGCAAGGGTTATACTATAAACTATATGTTTGTTTTCATAAATATTCATTAAATAGCTTTGATATTGCCAGATCTGACCTCACCAAAGCTGCTTCATGCCAAGATGTTCATCTTTCATGACTCAGTGAAAACCTTCTGCATAATTAAGCTCATCCACAATGATGTCTATAATAGCAAGTTCCTGTGATAACACTGAATAATTTCGCTATCCGTGTGGAGCAGTGCAGCATGCATGCATTACGTATTGCGACATATTCATCTTCAGTTGTCGTAATGTATAATGTGCTCAAACCCATTACAGTAGATTGTGTATTAAAGAAGTTCAGATCACAAAGGGAAAAAAGCAAAACGTCCATATGATAAGTCTTGGAGGATAAATGCAGCATAATATCTTATTTGGTTTGGAATTTCTACCCCTGGAATAATCGTATCACTTGAATTATTCATTCGTTCATTCACATTTAATAAACATTTCATCCCAGAGCTAGGATTTGGGTTCTGGTATACACCCAGGGTGTCATACACTCACACACTCACATTTATTCTCTATTTAGCATATAGAATTAACAATCAGCATGAGCCGGGGAGGTGTGAGGAAACCTAAAAAAACATGTCAAAATCCCATACGGTCATGTGAACAGCATATAAAATACCATACCTTGGAGGGAAAATGTAAATCATAACATTGTAATGCATTCTGTTAGGCTAATTTATTAGTTTCAAATTTTATTTGAAACTAGCATGCACCGCCATTTTTTTTTTCTATGTTATTGCAATTCAAATTGCAGGCAGCATAGGGCTCTAGAAAGAAAAAAACGCCAACTGCTTGTTTAGAGTTGATGAAACGATCGTTCTTGTACCCAAAGCGAATCGAGTCTCTATTCTTAGATAAGCTTTTCTGACCCAAGAGAAAACATTAAGTCCAAGAATTGAGTGCTACATTATGACATCACAGCTCACATAAGTAGAGAAAATGTAAACAGCAATACAGCACAAGGACGCAACGTGTCAGTTATGCTAAATTGCTATCGAATGAATGTGTGTGTTGTGCTCTGGAACCTATTTGTTAGTTTAAAGAATCTGAGGTATTCCGACCTCATGTACAGCATTCCCAGGATCCGAAGATCCAGCATGACCCCGATCACGACAACACACTGAAGATGTATAAATAAATTACATGAGGCCAGATTTTCAAGATATATATTAAAAAACAGCATAGTATCATTGACTTGAATTTCCTTGTGCATTGTTTTTGGTCTCACTGACTCACTGATCCACTTTAATGTCTTTTGACATCTTTTACTGAGACGACACTGAGACGTCCTACCATCAAATGTAAAACGTACTGCCCTGAGTCAGCAAGCTCCGTCTCAGTCACAGCTTATGCATCCTCCAACAGGATAAAGGTCCTAAAACATACATCTAAAACACAGATCCCAAGAAAGGCTAAAAAAAAACACTGAACTATTCTAAAGTGGCTTTTTATGAACCCTTATCTGAAACCTAACCATCATCAACGAAAAGAGATGAAACATGCAATCAGGTGAAGGCTCACTTCAAACCTGAGACAGCTGGAGTCCAGACGACCTGAGAGCTACAGAAATCGCCTGTTTGCAGTGGGTGCCTCGATTGCCTCAGGGTGGGCAACAAAATATAAGGTTAAGAGTGCCATTATTTTTGCCCGTGCCCTTTTCATTTGTTCAAAATATTCTGTTGAGTAGTTGTTGTTTTTTTTTGTTGAGAAACCAAAATCATAGTCTGGTTTTGACCAAATAAACAATGGAGTACCAGTTACTTTTTACTATGAAATTGTTTCATAGAGGATTGTAGGTTTGTTTTTTCCATGAAGGGGTACCAACACGTTGTTGAATGTTTTCTTTTCCTCACCTTGCACTAATTATTCTCATCATCATCTCATCGTTTAATCTGTGTTGGCAGTCTGATGAGCAAAAGTGTGATATTTGCAAAAGGAAAAAAAAAACCGTGAGGAATGTGCCAACGATGACGAAACGGACCTCGAACTTGTTCGAAGTGATGATTGTGACAGAGTTGTGATAATACGGGGCTACGGTAAAGCGTGAGACAGAGGGAGAAGGAAGAGAAAACCGGATAAGAAAAAAGGAGCTAATATTTGAAGAAAGAGAGGTACCATGTGATCCGCTTTCCATAGCAAAAAATGCTAATTCCTTGTTTTTGTGTCTATAGCTATTTTCTTGCCATGCTAAAAGTTTGGGTGAATTTTGTAAAAACATGCAAATGACCAAAAAAAATGTAAACTAATTACTTTCTAATCCTATCTTTCTGATAGCATATATTATATACTTTTAAATATATTTGTAAACTATATAGACAAAAAGATTTGGGACACCTGACTTTTAACAGCCATATGTATTTCTTTACACAAAGTGTTTAGGTACACAATTGTATAGAATGTATTTGGATGTGGAAGCACAACATATTCCATGAACTAGGAAGTGAAGTGGGAGATCTTGAGTGGCCTGCTATAGAGCTCTGGACTACTGAACACCTTTAGGATGAATTGAAACCCTGGCATTGGCACCCCTGGCCTCCTCACCTCACCCACATCAGTACCTAACTTTGCTAACACCCTTGTGGCTAAATGAGCACAATCTCCAATCTCCACGAACACACTCCAAAGTCTAGAGGAACATCTTGCAAGAAGAGTGGAGGATATTATAAAAGCTAATGGGGACTAAATGTGGAATGGGGAGTTCAAAAAACACAAATCACACATATGCTCAGGTGTAAATAAGGACGCAGCGAGGGACTTTTACCTCCTGGCAATGAGACTGACATGCTGTGGATGTCCATCTCTCAGGGTAAGAGGTAGGTATACATCAAGACTCTTTTCTGTGGTGGTGAAATGAACTTCCCCTTGATGTCCAAACAGCTAAACTATGTATGAAATCTTCATACTGCGGGTGAAAACCTACGGCTTCCTCAAACACTTAAACTTGTATATTTTTCCCTCTTTATTTCGTCTTTAATTTAATAAACGGCACAATAATTGTGCTTTAATTTTTCTCAACAGAGTTTAAGCCTATACTATATTAAGCCTGCAACCTAGTGAACCAGTGTTGATTTATTTATTGATAGAGACTCAAAGCAATTTTTGTACGTCGCTCTGGATAAAAGTGTCTGCTTAATGCCGTAAATGTAAACGGATTAAGTTGATCATCAAACACCTGGGAATTTTTTTCCCCCTGTTGTAATTATTCTCTTTCAAATTTCTAATTTTAAGAATAAAAATGTTATACAATAAAAATCTAAGAATTTTAAAAATTTAAGAATTACATTAGGTTGTACGTGTGGAGATACGTGGGGCGTCTTCCACTGAAAAAAAAACCTGGGGTAAAAAGTGGTTTTTTTTATATATATATTTTGTGGTGGAAATGATGAGAACTTTCACCTGGGATCCATCTGAAAGACTCCCATAAATCATCACTAAATTCTATCTATTTCACCTTATACTTGTTGAGAATTAATCTTGTCTGATTGTGAATAAAAAACCTGCCTGCTTTTGGAACAGCCTGCCAAAACCTCCTCTCTTTTCTCTCAGATTGAGCAAAATAAAGTCTCTGAATATGATTGTAGTGCGCCCTCTAGAGGTGGAAGCCGCTTTGGAGGAATTTTGCTCACAAAATCTGTCTCTATGGTGATGTCACCAGCTACAGGGTTCCACCCTCTATCATGGTACCATCTGGTCCAAAGTGGAGGCGGAACTAGCGGAACCCTGATGACCTAATACAAAGACACACACACACAGGCCATTGGGGCACTCAGCACAAGTGAGCCCCATCTGTTTTCTCTTGCCTTAACCACGTGACTCATTTTTAATTCACAGACACATTTATACATTTATATAACATTCTATTTAAGATGGAAAATAGAAAAGGGAAATATTTAGATTTTCATTTTCCCATAGAGTTAAATACAGAATCTGCCTCACAATGAAGGACAGTGTTGGACCATTGTTTAAACAGAACTCTTGACGATCATCTGTTCACTTTTATTTATTTATACAATGGACCAGTTGAAGTTTAAGAGCCTTGTTAAATAGCCCAAGAGTGGCAGCTTGATAGATTGGAAATAAAAATCACAACCTTTGATTAGATCATTGTAATTCAATTGTAACTTGCTCTAAAGTTACAATGCTTTAAATGTAAATATAAATGCTGTTCGCCTCATCAGTTCAGTCCTGGCTTGAGCAGCTGCCGAGTTTCAAACGTTCTGCCAGAAATTGCTAAAAAAAATAATTTCCACGTTCTCTGCTATTGTCCCACTTCACAACCCAGTGTTCCTGGGATAAACCCTGATATACAGGACATACAGTAGAAGTCTGCTGAAAATGATCAGCCTATGGATCTCCTTGATGAACATGAAGGTTTGCACCTCAGGCCTCCTCACCTCACCTACATCAGTACCTGACTTTACTAAGTCGTGTAACTAAATAAGGATGAAATAGGATGTTCAAAAAACGTGTGTGTGTGTGTGTTCAGGAAACAGGGCTGTGTGTGTGTGTGTGTGTGTGTGTCTTATGCACTCGTTCAGACTCATCAGAAATTATTTTCCCTTTCTTCTCTCTCTCTCTCTCTCTCTCTCTCTCTCTCTCTCTCTCCTTCTGGCATGTAGGAAGAAGGCGGTGAAGCACAGCGCAGCAAGTTTCTGTCTGTCACAATCACACGTTTCCCATTAATGTGACAAACACAGTTGACATCCAATTTCCCCCCAGTGTGCTCCTGCTTTGCACGAAAACGGATGACGGAGCCAGGAACCAGTTCGCTGCATAAACCCACGTTTCCACGTCTGCAGTTTCACAGACAAATCTGCAGCCCTAACATCATCATGCGCATGACTGACATCTCGTTTTATAATAAGCGAAAGACTACGAGCTATGACGAAGACAGAGAGAAATCTGCAGTGGCAGGTTGTCATTGCGTTACACGCTCGCGACTGTAGTCTCTCACACGCATACGCGCGTACACACAGGCCTACAATCTGTTGTTGTTGGGAAAAGTGTTTACTTCCTGTTAGAATGATCAAATTGCATACACATCCACTGCTGTTTTGACAAACAGGATGATGCAACCCCATCGACGGAAATCTACGTGGCTATACAAAGAACGTTTTAACACGTCAGAGTCGTCAGTACCACCACTGTGAGAGACCCCAAGTGTGGGAACGCTTTATTTTATAGGATCCAGTGCCATCTTCTGGCACACTGATACCATCACGTCCTCATTTTGTAATGAAGAACTACACTATTTGGAAGAGGTGTAACACACTAATTTCACGGTTCGGTACATACCTCCGTTTTTAAGTTATGGTTCGGTTCAATTTCGGTACGGTTAGGTGGAAGAAATTCTTCTTCTTATTAAAAACATTGGTGAACATTTTTTCATTTTTAAAACGATTTGAAATAAAATGCCTGCTTGGTTGAATAATAAACAAAATAAATAAATATTTATAATATATATTTTAATAATAATTTCTTTAAAAAAATTAAAAAGAAAAATAATATAATGAATACAATTACGTAATAAACTTTAACACTGATTAAAATAAGTAATCGATTCAATTATCACAAATGAAATTTATCAAATAGAATTCAATAAATGGATCGATTTGCATTTGTTAGAGTCTATTTGGATGTTTCCATAAATGTGTTTTAATATTTTATTTTCTAAAGAGATGATCTACTTAGCTGTTCTATTATTTCAGCATTCTTTAACAAATGTCTTCATTCAATCCTTCCATCCTTCATCCACTCACTCGCAGGCAGGAAGTGGTGGCGATTTCGCGCAAAACAGTTTTACAATGCACTACAAATCCGGTACGGCGTGAGTTCTTTTTTAAACCCCCGGCATTAACAATCTTGCGGTCCGCCACTTAATACGTTCGTTCGATTTTAACTCCGCACGTAATAAAGGATTGCAAGGATCGGTACACGTGCACCAAACCGAAAGCCCTGTACCGAAACACTTCGGTACGAATACATGCACCGTTTCATCGCTACTTTGTACCAAAATATCGGGACACCTGACATTTCCAGTCATATTTAGTTCTGAACTGTTATCACAAATTTGGAGGCACACAATAGTATAGACTGTCACTGGATGCGTTAGCATTCAATTCTCCCTTCGCTCAAACCTGTTCCAGCATGACAATGCTCCTGTGCACAAAGCCAGCCCCATGAAGATATGCATTACATAGGTTGGAGTGGAGGATCTCCTGCAATAGAGCTGTGAGCTCAACCCAATTGAACACTTTTGGAATAAATTGGATCGTTGATTGCAACCCAGGCCTCCTCATGCTATATTATTCCGTCACCTTTTGCTTGAATGAGTACAAATTTACACTCCAAAGTCTAGTGGAACATCTTCCCAGAAGAGTGGAGGTTATTATAACAGCAAATGGAAACTCAACTTTAAATGGGATGTTCAAAAAAATCCCATAATAGTGATCAGGTTTTCACAAAGTCATTTAGTGTAGTCGTCTCTTTCCCTCATTCGTTATACACACTTGACTGAGCAATGACTACAGTGATACGATCAACCGAGACGAAAAACTGCCCCAGAGATCCCAGGATTTGGGGCAAAATTTCACGTTCTAGCATTTAAATGATGCAGAAATGTACAACACCAAGTACAAGTCTGTTACATTCTATTAATAAGAAAATAAGATGCTTTATCAATACTTGTTTTCAATCAATATTTAAGAGAAGACCACAAACTTGCAATAGTCCAGATTCTACACAAGAACCTACGTAGAAGCCCAACTGAAATGCAGCTTCTAAACCTTCTCAAGCACAATAGAAAATAAAATGATATTTTATAGATGAGAGGCGTGTGTCTAAATTTCCACCATATGTGCGAGTTTGTGTGAGCATATTGCTCGGAGATGTATCGCAACCCAATCCAGATTGTGTTCCTGCCTCTGTGTTCTCAAGGTAGACTCCATGGATGAATGATGATTTTGGCAGCTTTTTGGAAATAATAGTCTTTTTAATATATAAATTAAAATACATAGCAAAAAAAAGATGTACAAGGACACAAAGCTGTAGTGATGTGGCAAATGTTAATTAAACAGATATATACCAGAATATACTGGAGTAAAGATTATCTTTGTTTAGGCCTCAGTTTCTCCAGGGTTTTCTGTTGGACAGAGGGAGAACAGGTTTAAAGAAAAATATAATAAAAACACACAAATACACACACTTCAAATATCTGCTAGTGTTAGGGTTAGAGTTAAGTTGGGGTTGGGGTTAGGATTGTGGTTAAGTCTGGGGTTAGAGATAGGTGTTAGGGTTAGGGGTAAGAGTTATAGGTTAGGGGTAAGAGTTATAGGTTAGGTGTTAGGGGTCAGGGTAAGAGTTGTAGGTTAGGTGTTAGGGGTAAGAGTTATAGATTAGGTGTTAGGGGTCAGGGTAAGAGTTGTAGGTTAGGTGTTAGGGGTCAGGGTAAGAGTTGTAGGTTAGGTGTTAGGGGTAAGAGTTATAGGTTAGGTGTTAGAAGTCAGGGTAAGAGTTGTAGGTTAGGTGTTAGGGGTCAGGGTAAGAGTTGTAGGTTAGGTGTTAGGGGTCAGGGTAAGAGTTGTAGGTTAGGTGTTAGGGGTCAGGGTAAGAGTTGTAGGTTAGGTGTTAGGGGTCAGGGTAAGAGTTGTAGGTTAGGTGTTAGGGGTCAGGGTAAGAGTTGTAGGTTAGGTGTTAGGGGTCAGGGTAAGAGTTGTAGGTTAGGTGTTAGGGGTCAGGGTAAGAGTTGTAGGTTAGGTGTTACGGTTAAGACTGGGTTAGTTGTTGGGGTTAGAATGCTGAATAGATCAACTGTTGTACTCTACAGTAGAGACGGTGAGTTTATATATTCAGTTTGCTGCGTCCTTACACGAGCGCTGAAAATTCATTTATACAGTACAGTCGCTCCTTACCATTCTGAACTCCTTTGCTTTTTCCCGGTTCTTAGCATAAGCATGTGGGCAGCTGTGCAGCTCCCTCCTGTGCTCCACTTCCTCCGATCTGTATGAAAAAGCCCAGTAAGGACGTGTTCTACTACTCAATGGTTTCAATTCCATAAAACTAGCAAATTAGGATTCAGAAGTGTACATTTAAGAGAATTTGAACTAACAGAAATCTACCTATTAGTAGACGGGGACGTCTCGGCCACGCTGAAGCTTTTTAGTTGAAGAGTGCGAATACTCTCCTCACCAGAGTCCTGCAGATTGGATACGTCTTGGACTGGAAGAAAAAAAAATAAGTTTTATACAGAATCATGTGAAAAAATTCTGTACTCTTAAAACAAAGTGGGCAGATGAGAATGATGGTATTATGCCTCTTGTTTTAGGTGAGTGACCTTCAACTCTTCAGTCAAAACAGCTGGATGTTACATATTACTGCTACAACCATTTTATCAATGAATAATTTGCCCAGTCCTAGCCTTAAAAAATTTCAAATATACTAATAAAAGCTCCAGTGTCTTTGCTTATGGTATTATTTACCAGAAATCCACTAATGAGGCTCAAAAGTAGCAATTTATCCATTTAAAACTAAAATACAGTAATCATGTGCCTCAAGACTACAGACTTTAAGTGTAGACTTAAAACCACAGACTTGATCTTACCTTCATGTGAGACTGAAGCTTCTAGACTCCTGAATTCACTCTTGTTCCCCTGCAAAAGTGACACAAACATTTAATAACCGGTACATGGAACATACGAGGACATAATCTAAACAATCCAACTTAAAGACTTTAAACTCCTTCCAAATCATTTTGCAAACATCAATAACTAGGATTCCATCACAAATTTACCAGTGTCCATTCCCACTGAGGAACGCATCCAGAACCTTCTTTACTGGAGACGTGTTCCGGAAGGATGCAATCAAGCCAATCGGATGCATCCGTGTTGGAGTCTTCGCCAGGTGGATTGAATGGAAGTTGGAGAGTTGTGGAACATTCGGTCATGGTGTTGTTTGTGATCTCAGGAGAAAGAGACTGAAAGGTATCTGATTTCATGCGGGGGGGGGGGGGGGGGTGTATATACACAGTACAATGAGTCATTATATGTTATATATGACTACAGCTTCATGCATATGGTTGAGAGTCTTTACCCTGCTGAGTGGTATTAAGGGAACGGCAGTCCTCCAGGTTGCACTGTAAAGGAAGCGTCGGTGGTTGTGGTGCTGCGAGCGATCCAGCATCGGTGTCCTCCTCTGCACAGACGTTTAAAGCTGTGGGCATTCCACCTGATGCAAATAAAGCAAAACTAATCCGAGGAGCCTTATATATGAGCAAAAGTGTACAAGAACACTACATGAAGCTTGTCAAATCATTTGTTAACAAAAATAATAATAAATCAAATCCTTCATGATGGTCATAAAACAGGCCTACATCAGTGAAGATTGAAGAGTGTCTGTAATGCTGTACCTCTAGGAAGTACCCTGGATAAAAATATTGCCGAAGTTGCAATTACCTGTATGAACTGATCTGAGGGACTTGTCCAGCTCTTTCGTATATTTGTCAATGATGTACTGCAAACTGCTACTGCAACGTGAGGAATCTTTTGTCTCGGACAAAGTCAAACCACATAAACTGCTGGAGTGTGTGAGGGAGGCTCCGGTTTTCATAGGAAGTTCAGTAGTGAACAAAGAAGAATCTGAATGAGAGAAAAAAAGTGTCTTAGAAAAGTCAAAGATTAAATAATGTAATTAACAACCTAAACTGTACTTCCGGCTGCTCCCATTAGGGGTCGCCACAGCGGATCATCTGTCTCCATGCTACTCAGTCCTCTACATCTGCCTCTTTTAAACCAACAATCTCCTTCCTGAAGGTCCATCCTCAGCATTCTTCTACCGATATACCCCATGTCCCTCCTCTGCACATGTCTAAACCATCTCAATCGTGCCTCCCTTACCTTGTCTTCAAAACGTCCTACATGCGCTGTCCCTCGAATAAACTAATTTCTAATTCTGTCCATCGTCATCGTTTAAAAAATACTTGTGGAAAATGTGGATTTGTATATTTTGCCGATTAGTCTGCAAAGTATCAGTAAAATCCACAAGGTCGACCTCTAGTGGTAGCATCATGGAGATAGCTGACCTTGACATCTTGCTTGGTCACTGAGGGTTGCTTATATCTAAATAACTGAAATCTAAATCGCTGCTTTTTCAGACTTTTTGGTCTTCTGGATGCTGCTTATATTTAATCACAAACAAACTTTAAAGTCTTGCAGTAAAACCATATATATATATATATATATATGCTGGAATCACATGAAACATATATTCGTTGCACACATGTATGGATGGACTTAATGCAATATTTAATCATAACGGGTTTTTTTTAAACGAACGAAGAAAGAACATACCGGTAATGTTCAGATTGGGATCCTGTTCACTAGAGATATAGCTGCCAGTTGAAAGTGTGGTGGAAGAGAGATAATCTGGTATACCAGAGTTTCCATTATGTGGTAAGACCAGCTCCTGCTAAATACACACACAAACACACACACAAACACAAAAGGTAAAAAGACCAGAACATGGTACATGAATAGCCATTAAACATTTTTTTTTATTTAAAAAGCTTTTATTCGATAGTGTAGCTGAAGAACACGCTCACCTCCTCGACCTGCTGCTGCTCTGTAGAGTCTGTACCTGGACAAGTGAAATTTAGAAACAGAGGGTTTAATTTTATTTGTCACATACTTGTTTTTATATATATATATTTTTATATTTTTTTAATTAACAAGGATAATAAATAAATAATACATGTATAAAAAAAAGGAACATTTACATACATATATATATATATATATATATATATATATATATATATATATATATATATATATATATATAAACAAGTATAAAAAGTATAATAAAAGTATAAAAAAAGGGATACTTTTATATATAAAAATTAATATATATAAAGAAATTATTTATATATAAAATCTACCTTTTTTTATACATTTACCTGTACACTTACCTTATAAATTTACCTTTTTATATACATTTATACTTTTATTATACTTATATATATATATATATATATATATATATATATATATATATATATAAACAAAAATTAAAATAAACAAGTATAAAAAGTATAATAAAAGTATAAAAAAGGGATACTTTTATATATAAAAATTAATATATATAAAGAAATTATTTATATGTATATTGTTGACGAATAAAAACTATTTTTAGATTATAATAAGACAAAATAATTTATCGCAATAATTCCTCAAATGTAACTCCGTTACCTACACGGGTTTTTACCTGCATGCGAAGCTGCTGAATCCAGCCATAGCATCTCCTTCCATGACAGTTTGCTGGGTCTGCTTGTGCTCTCCTCTGACCTTTGGATTTCGGAGCCAACGCTCGGACCCTGACTGCTCCCTGAGCCCGTAGTGGGCGGACTCCAAGAGAGACTGCAGGAGTTTGAGTAATCAGAGCACTCGCCTGATTGGCTCTCCTTGCACGCCTCAGCAGCTGAAATGAAAAATGTATACGTATTGGCATTTACTTAAGAATGCAGATGTGTTTTCGATGAACGTGAGTTTGCGAGTGCTTATTCACCAGTATCCATGGTAACGTTCACCGGAGTGTCCACTTCCTCAATGGTGCTCAGTTTGTGCTGCTCAAAGTCGTGAAGGAGGATTTGGAGCGTCCGTGGCGGACAAGAGATGGGTGGATTCACTCGTACACTGCTCGCCGGTTCGCACAGAGAATTCTCTGGGGGAAATAATAAATACGAGTTCGTAATTTATTACAGAAGATAAAGTGGGAACGATGGAGGAGGAAAAACGGTTTAAACGAGTAGGACTAGGACCTTTCCTACAGAATATAGTAGGGGTGTAAGAAAATATCGATACACTTGAGTATTACGATATTTTGTTTGCCGATACTGTATCGATTCTCAAAATATTATATATTATATATATATATATATATATATATATATATATATATATATAATTTTTATTATTTTTTTTACAAGATTCATGGCAGCTGTTCGGTTTCAGTTTATATCCCAGTACTAGCATAAGGGTACTAGCATAAGGGTACTAGCATAAGGGCATGGCACAAATATTAGCATTAATATCCACCTGTTTCCTGGGGGGGCAGCTGTAATAACGATTAGGGGTATCATTAATAATACAGAGTTGACCATGGTATGGGCAGGTGTAAGGGTTTTGGGTTAGCAGTGTCATTTTAGATATATATTAATACAAATGCAGTTCCCACTGTGTTCATATTGAAAAATGTCTTTTTTTGCTAAGGTTTTTATATGGTGGGGTGTTCTTTATGACAGCTTTTCTAAAATTATACCCTATTTTTAAAATAAGAAAAATCCCATGCTTTTAATATTGTAACGTATCGCAAAATATCGTATCGGGACCCCCTATCATATCTCCAGTTTCTTGCCAATACGCACGCCTAGTATATAACATCTTAAATAAGTGAAAGATAAAAACACGGTGGTAAACATAGCGTCTCACCGCTGGACTCAAAAACAGGGTTTTGCAGAGTGTGAACGTGGCTTTGATTCAGCGTTGAGGACAGAAGAAGTTCATTACTCTTTTCCTTCACAGGAGCATCAATGACACCGTGCGTTCCTATTGAGGCTGACTGCTCCTGAGACGAAAAGCAGAAATGAATAAATGACATAAAATATACTATTTTTAAAAACTTTTTCTCTAATCCTGGTTACCTCTGCATGCTGTGTTCTGATTAATGCTTGCAGGGCGTCTCGCTGTTTTCGTATTCGATCTCTAACCCGATCCGTTTCTGTGTTCCGATGTAAGTTAGTATCCTTTACCTCTTTGTGCAGGACAACAGCAGGATCTTGTGAGACCTGCTGGGAGTTTGGAGTGAGGGGTGTGGGCAGGGGGTGTAAACGCCTGCTTCGCAGATATTCCAGAAATAAGGCAGGGGGGAGGAGAGGAACGTCTTGAAGGTCCTGTGAAGGTCCATCTAAAGGCTTCGTGTCTGATGAGCTGGCTGCTGAGCTTGGATTCGAAGCCTTACCATCTTTACGCACCAAGTGAGACATAGTGTTGGGCACAGAGATTATGCCAGGTGCCATTACATGGGTATCTGGGAGTGTGGTCAGGGCAGGGCTGGAACTAGGCAGAGAAGATTGAATGAGCAGGACTGGGTCTGTGTGAACGATATTGGAAAGAGTGGAGATGGGGCATGTAGATGCAGGGTCATGGTTTGGAAAGTGTGTGAAAGCGCTCGAGAGCGTCCTATGAGGCAAAGTTTCCTCGTGAACTGAAGGTGGTGGTGTTGGTGCTACTGTCGTGGTAACAGCGGTGTAGCGCATCTTCAACGTTTGCTTGTATTCCTCCAGGTTCCGATAAGCGCCATCGATAGTCTTCTTATGGCGTCTAAAAACACACAAACAAATAAAAAATTTTTATTTACCGCACAGATTTTTTTAAAATGCGCAATTAACGCAGAGCGCATCTCTGATTATTTTTATTTAAAATATAAATAAATACAGAAGGCGAAATTCAAAATTTTACACAAATTTATTCAAAAAAAACCACAAGAGACTCAGAGTCTCAATTCAAGCACCAAATTCCGCTATGATTCTTCATCTTTATAAGCGGTTTACATTCTTTAAGTACAGCATCACTGCCATCAACAGAACTGAGGTAATGGATCAGAGACATATCCCTATTCCCCAGACAATGATGCACACGTCCGGCGTATAAAACAGTCCGTGTGGAAACAAAAGTTCTGTTTGGTGTCCTGAAGATTTACATAATTTAAATCACCATAATTACTTGAAAACATTTACAAGAATATTTTGTCTTTATGCTCTATGTTAAGTTTGGTTTCACTAATAATAAACATACATTTGCATAAATTTTTAATATGTCCATGCCCATGTTGATTAGCGTATTAAAAACTTGAAAAGTATTAATTGAAGGTACATTTAGAACAGATAAAAATTCACTCATGACAATCGTGATTAAATATTTTACACACACACACACACACACACACACACACACACACACACACACACACACACACACACACACACACACACACACACACACACACACACACATCCATCTATCTATACACTATATTTAAGTTGTGTTAATTTAAGTAAACACCTGACCATGGCATTGGTATGTACTTTCTAAAGACCCCATTCCCACATTAATAATCATTTGCTGTTATAATATCCTCCACTCTTCTGGGCAGATGTTCCACTAGATTTTGGAGTGTACTTGTGGAGATTCTTGTGAAGATCGTGGCTCATTCAACCACAATGGTGTTAATAAAGTCAGGTACTGATGTAGGTGAGATGAGGAGGCCTGTGTTGAAATTAATGTTCCAATTCATCCCAAAGGTTCAATGTCAATTGAGGGCTATTGCAGGCCACTCAAGATCTTCCAATCCAACCCATGTAAGCCATATGTTAATGGAGCTGGCAGGTTCACAGGGGCATTATCATGCTGGAACTGGTTTGGGTCTCCTAGTTCAAGTGAAGGGGAAATTTAATACTACCACATCAAAAGACTAATAAATAAGTGCGTGTCTTCTACTTTGACGTCACAGTTTGGCGGAAGAACCACAAATAGCTCGAAAAGTCACATGTATTTATGTATGTAGATATGTCACACTAACCGGTTTTGATTTAGGAGTCTTTGTTGATACTGCTGAAGTCTCCGTATGTGCATACTGTCTGACAGAGGGGCCGACACGTTCACCTGGTCAGAAACAAGCAAACATTTTCCAGTCACATTCACAGCACAATCCCTTTCCAAGTGCTAAAAGTATGAACAATACAATGAAACCGGTTCCTCTACACAGTTTGCACTGTTATCAAACATTCTTAACCCTCAGCCTGAAACCCACCTCGGGTGAAGGTTCAGGAACCGTCTCCTGTGATGGTGGCGTTTCCTGCAAACTACAATTCCCAGAAGGCACTTGTAAAGCGTCTTTTAGCCTCTGCCTACAAAGCTGAGCCTCTTCTAGCTGAAGCTCCAGGCTCCACCGTTTCTCCTCCAGCTCCTGTAGCAGGGACAACTGTTCCTGGTGCTGCCTCCTCAACTCCTCATCCTGGATAAGAGAGAATGAACGATTGCATTGCTCATTCTTAATAGTGTAATTGTACCAGCTACAATCGAACGTCTCCGAGTTTATAAATGGAAGCACTACTTACAGTCACTCTCATGTCCATTGTTGATATCTGCCCATCTAGTTGCAGTTTGGGTCCAGCTACAATGGAGTCTTCACTCACTTTTGAATCTGAGACAACAAGTGGAAAAAAAACGAGTGTAAAGGTTAACACTACCAAGCCAAAGACTCGTAAGATTAACAAACCGACTCACGATTTTCTGCCAGTGATGTTTCAACTGTGCCTTCTTCCAGGCTAGAAGCTTGCTGCCATTCCAAATTGCCCGCCGATCCGTTCTCATCGCTGACGCTCTTCCCTCTGACCTCTCCTTGCCCGTCTGAAGACTCCCCCCTGCTCCACTGATCCCTCTGAGTCCTGATGCGATCCAGCAGCCTCTTTAAAGCCGTTCTACCCATACCCTCAGCAGGCGCAGAGGACCCTAAAAACATAGACAAAATCGTTACTGAATACTGTATTCTTTTAGTAATTTATTGTAAATAAATAAAAAAAATTAATAAAGAAAATGTGTTCCTCACTCATAAACTGGGTTTGAGATGTGACAGGCTCCTCCCCTGAGTCATGATCTTCCTCTTCACATGCTGTCTCCTTGGGTTCAAGAGTCACATCGAGGTCAAAGTCACTTTCAGGTCTATTGTCATTATTAGTGGATGGAACAGGAGGAGGAAGAGGCTCGGACCCCAGCTGAAGTACCAAATCGTCTCTGATTTCTAAAAAAAAAAAAAAAACACTATAAATTTTTAATCCTGACTTGTAAACTAGAGGTTGACCAATTCATCAGTTTTACCGATGAATTGGCAACGAAAGATATCAGCAAAAATCCATGCATATAGTTTTTCCGGGTTGTGTCATACAGTACAAGAGCAGCCTCTAGAGGCGAATCACGGATGCCACGTGCTGTTTATTTAAAGTGTCTTTAAAAAAAAAAAAAATTATAGAACGTTATACAAAACCACAAAGTCGGAGGCACATAATTGTATAGAATGTCTCTGAGTTTGCTTGAATGGAATTTCTCCTTTACTTGAACTAGGAGATCCAAACCTATTCCAGCATGATAAGTGTACATAAAACAAGCTCCATAAAGATATGCTTTACATGGGCTGGAGTGGAAAATCTCCTGCAATAGAGCTCTCAACCCTACCGAACACATTTGGGATGAGTTGGAACGCTGACTGCGCACCAGGCCTCCCCATCCTACGTCATTGCCCGACCTTTGTGGCTGAATGTGCACAAGTCTCCACAAGAACACTACAAAATCTAGTGGAACATCTTCTCAAATAGGGACTAAATGTGGAAAATGTTTTGTCCCTTATTGAACATTTGTGGAAGGAGCCTCCAGTGTCCTCTCTCAGATGTTTTCCTTAACATCCATGTTGAACTTAATGACATAATAATACTCATGGAGAAACATCTGGACTACCTTTATCTTCGATGCACAGGTCCTGAAAGGCAATTTCCAGCTCCCTCTGGTGCTCAGCTCGCAGATGCTCATGTCTGTACAGCGGCTGGAAGATTTGTGCTGGCATGCTGTTCACCACGTGCCGACGCCGCTGCAGTTCGGCCTGGTGCAATCGCTTCAACTCGTGCAGCATCCTTGCGTTGTTCTTCCCAACACACACACACACACACACACACACACACACACACACACACACACGTTTTTTTCCAATTTAGAATCACCTTGAGTAACATCAGGATTGTTATGCGCCCATATACATTTATAGAGCTCACCTGGATGTCCTTTTCCTTGCGAAGAGCATGGTGTCCTCTGAGTCGTGCCCGCTCGAGCTGCTCCTGCCTATCCCGGGTTTCCTCCTTCTCCTGATCCTCCAAACGCCGGGCCTCCAGTGATGCTGCCTCCTGAGCACCTGGCTGCAGGGATACGTGTTAGATAAACTGCATTGGAGAGTTTATATAAAGCCTGATCATGTGATTATAAACATAATGCCTGGGGGAAAGTATTTTCACGCACGAACCTGCGCGGTTTCAGTCTCTCTGTCCACGGCTGTCTCTGGGATGTGGTAGTGGGTGACAGAGTAATGTTCCACGTTGAACATCTTGGGTTGCAGTGGAGCCCGAATCGCAACGTTCTGGGAAAAAGGCGAGAGAGAGAACAGATCAACACGAGCGATTCGAAATGTTTTCACAATGAGCGATAATCCGAGAATTGCAAACAAAAAAATGGATTTACTCAGTCAACTGAGACATTTTTAGTGTAAATTCAGCTAAAAAGTAAGTAAAGCTCATAGCTACAATCCAAACTGAGAAATTTTTAGAAGTCTGCATTAATACAGTTGAATATTTGAATCAAATTAGACTTATATGACATCGGACTTCCATTTCTGCCTTCAAAACCAGAACACTGTCTGAATACTAAACTCTGATCTGAGGAAGACAGCTGGCTACTGCTGGCTAGGAATCAGTCCAGATAAGGACACCAGACACTAATTCTTCCCCAAACACTCAGACAGACAGATGACAAATAAATGACTGGATGGATAGTTAGTTGATTAGTTGAATGGATTGAAATAACAGGAAATAGGGACTAAGTGTGGAATTGGACGTTCAAAAAACAACTACGAATCGTACAGTGAGGTATCTAAAAGTATGTCCACACAGTGTAGGTAGCAGTATACCAGCGCTCCTGTGAGGATTTTCTGGTGCACTCTGTCGTTAAAAAAACAATGTTGACTCTAAGAGAAAGCTACGCCTCTGTGCGAGAAGGTTGCTCAAGTTCTACCTGGATGGGATCAGGACCAGGGTGTGGAAGGCTGGCGATTTTCGCTGCCCTCTCCTTCTCCACCGTCAGGGCCTTCTTCCGTGCTTCTACGTGTCTGTGATAGAACACAATGCCTCTGCTGTTAATATGCCTTTATTTGGCACAAGGGACACAAATTGCAGTCGGCTTCGCTCTTGACTCTCGTGCAGAAAGAAAAAAGATCTCAACCGTAATCAGAGTGTCCATTTGGGAAAGGAAAAATCACAAGAATTGATGAGCGTGAATAGATGAAGAGAAAGAAAAATGAGCATTATATGATGTGCTTGGATACATAAGTCTGTTTGTGTAAAATGTGATCAGGTGACGGGATAAAATCTTACAGATTCCGCTGCTCCGCTTCAGCCTGTCTTTGAGTGATGAGGTTTCGGAGAGCCTTCTGATGCCTCTCTGTTGCTCGTGTGTTATTCTCTTCCTTTTTCAGCGCCAAGGCTTCCAGATTCGGCTCCTACACACACACACACACACACACACACACACACACACACATTCGTTTAAAACACGCTACCCGTTACACCCAAACGCCACGTTTGCAGAAAGTTATTGTGAAAGCACTCCTTCCACTCACATTTTTTCTCCCATCACGGTGGCCCTGACCCACATCTCGAAGGTTCTCCTTGTAGAGCTTCTCCAGGGATTGTATTCTCTCTCCTCTCTGCTTTTGCCATTCATCCCGCAGCGCAGTGGCGAGGCTCTGCAGCTCTCTCTCTCTCCTCTCCTGCACTTCTCTCCGCACCTGCAGAGCGATGTGACGCTCTTGCTCCCGGACCTTCAGTTCCGAAATAAAAACACACCTTATTTGTTTACTATACAACGTTTTCAAGATTCGATCGAAGAAAGAATGACAAGTCTATGAGTAAATCTATGTGGGATCAGGGCTGGGGCGAGGTTTCCTCGAGGTTCAACACCTCTGTTATTAGTTTAATTTATTATCATGCTACACATTGCACATCATAGCCATGAGCCAAGGATCAATACAAGTACTAGATTATATCAACGATCGATAGATAGATAGATCGATAGATAGAGACAGACAGATAAACAGAAACAAAGACAGACAGACAGACAGACAGACAGACAGACAGACAGACAGACAGACGGACGGAGATATACAGATAGATAGAGACAAATATATAAAAATAAACAATAGATAGATAGATAGATAGATAGATAGATAGATAGATAGATAGATAGATAGATAGATAGATACAGACAGATAAACAAAAGACAGACAGACAGACAGACAGACAGACAGACAGACAGACAGACAGACAGACAGACACAAAAACAGCCAGACATACAGACAAACAAGACAGACAGACAGACAGACAGACAGAGAAAATATACAGATAGATAGAGACAAATAGATAAAAATAAACAAAAGATAGATAAATAGATAAATAGATAGACAGACAGACAGACAGACAGAAAGACAGACAGACAGACAGACAGACAGACAGACAGACAGACAGACAGACAGATAGATAGAGACAGACAGACAGACAGACAGACTCACTCACTTGCTGTAATCTCAGTTTTCTTCTCCTCTGCAGTTCCTCTCGGATCAGTTGTTCCTCCTCATTAGGACTGAGTCGATTCACGGTTCTGCTTTTTTGTTTCATTATTCACTGTTTATTCTGATCAGAACTGTTCAGTATTTTTCTGATCTGCTTTTACTGTAATACGTCACTCGGTTGTAGCAAAACAATTCAGTGGTGAATGTGGGGCAGGTTTGATGTAGAGGATGTTAAAGGATCAGTAAATTGGTTTTCCGCTCGCTCCTGAACACACGCCGTTAATCCATACTGGATTTGACAGTTAAATAACTTGCGTAGCTACCAAGGTTGCCAGATTGGCAAATGCAAACTCAAATCAAGCCCGTGTAGTACGCAAACCATATATTAATCTACAAAATCAACATCTAAAATTCAGCATACAATCTTTAAGAGAATAACGGTTCATAACTGCGCCTGCCTTTATACAAATGACACGATTAATCTAACGCACGGAAAACATGAAACTCAACCGTCACACAATTGCCCAAGAAAAAGACATCTGGCAACCCGATACATAATCCTAAACAACAATAGTTTCTTTCCAAATGTCAACTAGCTAGTTAGCATATATGACAATCTCTGCTCAGATATTAAATGTAATGAATTATTTTAAAATAAATATAATTTTAGGTTGAAATACAGCCTTTGCTTTGCTAATCCACAACAGTGGCTCTTCCGTTTTGAATTGACCGCCTAGACTTTTCTCCAAGATGGCGGCTGCTGCTTCGGTTATGGGGCGGACCAGGAAGGACTTTTGTTATATTCTTGAGTTTTATTTCCCAAGAAAGTCAAGACAACATATTTAATCGAAATAATATATTTCTTAAAATGTGGAATTTTTTTTCGTTTTAACGTATTAATATTGTACACCTCATATTTAATTTAAACGTTTAAACAGGACCTTTATATTTCCTGTTGTCCCTAAAAGCATCCCCTAGTGGTCATATGTGCTACTACAACACCGAGTTTTACTGTATGAACACCTTTTACCTGCATAATTACAAATATCTTTGCAAACAAAACAAAAGATCACCAAATATTAATTGTTGTAAAATAAATGTCCCCAGTCACCCTTTCTAAGAAATTCTTGTAATGAGGGGCTAGGACCTCAAAAAAGGATAAAAAAAATTGTACAAAAAAAAAAAAAAAAGATATATATATATATATATGCAATCCATCTAAACTGGCAACATGTTAGTCTATATGAAGAAATACATTTTATCATAAGAATTATTGCATATTTAATCAATATTTAATTAATTTTTACATAACATTCAGGTAAATATTGCTGTGTAGAAATTTAAATAAATAAAGTCTAAGTTTGTGGAACTTATTTCAAGTTAGTACATAGATTGGAGTGAAAGATCTTGAGTGGCCTGCTAAAAAGCTCTGACCTCAACCCTATTGAACACCTTTGGGATGAATGTAAACGCTGACTAAACGCTGACTGACCTTCTAACCTCAACTACATCAGTACCTGACTTTACTACCACACTTGTGGCTGAATGAATCTCCACAAGCATCCTATACAATCTAGATGAACGTCTTCCCAGAAGATTGGAGATTATTGTATAGCAAATGGAGACTTAAAATGGAATGAGCTGTTCATCAAGCACAAACCTTGTACTCAGATGTCCACAAACCTTTGCCCATATAGTGTAGTTCTGCAGTTTATTATTTTATGCACTCCTTCAATAGTTCATAAAAGTTTGACTTTACTAACACCCCTGTGGCTGATATCCTCAAATACACTCCATAATCTAGTGGAAGCACATCTCAGAAGAGTGGAGGTTAATATAACAGCAAATGGGGACTACTACACCAGTTTAAAAGGTCTGGTGGTCAGGTGTCCGCAAACTTTTGGAAGCCACAAATGCAGGGGAAGTCATTTTACTCACCAGGGGGGAAAAGATGCTTGTGTAAAGCAAAGGCAGATGTGAATGAAATACCACAGATCGCCTTGTTAAATCCCAGTGACTGCTTAGATGTCACTTGGTGTGTGCAGTGGTTACAGCTGTGTAGGACAGAGATCAGATATCGGTGTGTTTGGATTAGTCGGATTTGTCTCAAGGCCTCGTATTCCTGCTCGACATCGCCTCTTGTAAGACGACACCGTATATGTCCAAGGCACCACCCTGGGTTTTCTTCACCATAATACAAACTACCTACAGGCTGTGCAATTTCTGTTTAGGTGTACGCTCTCGGATCAGGTTAGACTGGATTTCTGTTCATACACACTCGCAGTCTGAGCTCAGCGTTCAACTTCAGCACAGCTTCGGCCTGGTTTGCAAGAAGGTAAGCTTCAGTTAGGGGATAGGGTGGAACAAAGGTATAGTTTTGAAGCTGTAGGAGTTTGTATTTCAGTGTTGGGTTGTGGGATTTTGTTTAGTTTTAATTTGAAGAGTGGGCTGGGAAAAAAGTTACAGTTTTCGGGTGTCGTTGAAACGTTGGACTTGATCTTTATCTTTGATCTTAAAAATGTTTGGGCGTAAACATAATTAACATTAACATAACATGGATTATTTTAAAATCATAAAAATACCCATAGGCCAAAGTCAGAGTCGAGTTAAATATATACGTGTACTTGTTTATAATACTCAGGTATGTTTGACATCCTTTAATTTTTTTATTTATTTTTTTAATTTAGAACTATAGTAGCACATGAATGCATAGTTTTGGTATGTCCATTCTAGCACCTCCTTGTTTAAAAGGTTTCAGATTCCTGTGTTTCCTTTATCCAATTAGATCAGAGAGGCATAAAAATCTTTATATAACGCCTGAAATACATGACTGATACATGAAAAAAAATGTCATGACTTCTGAACAGTGTATACATTAACAACTGGATATTATATTATTATACTGTTACTATTATGCATATGTTCCCTATTATTCAAAATTATAATCTAGGGTTAAGGAAACCAATATAAAACCAAAGAATTGGCAAAACACAATACTGTGGGTGGGACTTTACTTTAAAACACTTCCCATTTCTTCATTACTCATGCCTACAGCATTTTTAGTGTATTAGGTTGCATATTGTTGGTCATAGATGTATGACGAATAGACAACTATGTCTATTCATTCCTCCTTTCGTCCCATGATTAATGCGATCTTTATTCCTTTTATTGCCATTGGGTTTAAGGCAATTATCATGAAATAGCAAAACAACAGTGCGTTCTATACCTTTAATATAGACAGAGCTCATTTTAGTATTTCTGTAATTTCAGTTGATACTAGGTCTAAAAATTAATCAAAACATTTTGCGATGTTTAACATGCCAATTACATAATAGTATTAAATAGACATCAATTATTTGGGTTTCTCATTTTCATTCTCAAAAAGTTGCAATATTTAATTTTCTTTCCCAGAATGAAGCTGTTATTTGAATCCTTATTAGTATGATTGTATGTTTGGAAGTTTATTACTGGTCAAAAATGGTCATTAGGATTAACAGTTGCAAAAGTAAAACAGCGTTTAAGTGCCACGTTAAAGAAATTAAGAAATTTAAGATTACAAGAATAAAATCAAAATATTTGAGTAAAGTCGAAATATTTTGAGAAAAAAGTAGAAATTACAAGAATAAAATTAAATTATTTTGAGAATAAAGTCATAGCAATACGAGGATAAAATGCTAATATTTTGAGAAAAAAAATTTGAATTGCAAGAAACATATCCGTTTTAAATTAAATCAATGTAGAGTATTTGGTTAAAGGCTACTTTATATTAGGACTTAGCAATAAGGACATTCTTTGTCTTTTGGCACATCAGCATGGAGTTATAATTAGTAAACGACCACTGCAGCGGTTCTGTAGAAAACTTAAATTATTCAGAAGAAACAAATCAGAAAGACATTGAGGAAATTGCCCTTTTTTGCAGTCTGAAATGGCAACCAGTTGTCGACTCCAAGGATACAGATAGTTACATCTGCATGCTATTCGAAGAGCATATGTTGTTTCTTAGAAGACTATGAGAAATGATACCAAAGAATTGTATTCTCATAAATTGAATTAATTTTCTCACAATCTTTAAAAAAATGTTTAACATTGCACTAAAACGCCATCATACAAACCACAGTATATTGAACAAGCACGAATGAATGAGTCACTAGGCAACTGCGGCGTTTTATTGTGCAGTAGTGATTGTTGCGCAAACACGATCTGCACGGAAGTCATCAGAAGTAAACTGTGCTTGGGTTTTAGAAGCTTTCAGGATGACCCTCACTGTCCATTGAATTAAGCAGCAGAATGTATTTGGATTTAGTCTACGTAATGTGGCCAAAGGTGCTCAAATGTATGAAACTGTTTTTAAAAATTCACAGCATGTCACCTCCAAAATTGTCAACGTATCACTATATATCAATACAGAAAACTAGCTAGACAATAAAAGCGAGTTGAGTTTGTATACATGAGTTTTGCTCGGTGACACATTACTCAAGAATTGTTTATAAGGAAACACAGACATTCACAGTAAGAGTTGTGCCAAAAGCCTCCACAAGAAATGTTATAGGAATTGAAAAATGCATTCAAATGCAGATTTATACAAAGAGATTGTACGTATTTCAGGGTTTTTAGTGGAAACAATTGTAGTGCCCATTCAAAATGCTCTTCTGCCTGGATATGCAAACATTAGAACAAATAAAGCTGATGCGCAAAGCTCTGTGTTTGTACTTCAGGGCGCCACCAAATACAATCATATTTATTTAGACAAAGCGTTCAAGCAAACGCAAATACGAATAAGAAGTGCGCAATTATTTTTATTTTTTTCCTTCTGTGTTTGATGAGAAAGTTTTCCAAAATTAAGGGCATTAAGATGAAACTGGGGAGGGGAATCATGACAGGACAAGACAGGAACAGGACTAGTCAGGGCCGGGTGGGTTTAAATTAATGCACTAAGTTGTTTTTATGTGGAAAATAGACCCAGTTTAGAATATCAGGACTATCCCAGGCAGGTACAGAACAAAAGTACCAGTGTTTTGGGTTATGTTTATTTAAACCACAAATGTAGGCAGGTTTATCTAGTGGTATTAGTAAATAATAAATAAATATATAAATAAATTCAACTGTACATTTTAATCTAAATACTTACACTTGGATATTTGCATTTGCCCCTTTCTATTTGTACTGAGGCTTCATTTGTGTGTGTGTGTGTGTGTGTGTGTGTGTGTGTGTGTGTGTGTGTGTTTAAAGAACTGCCAGAGATCAGAAATGAACTGGTCAGGACTGCAGATTCTGATCAGCGGGGTGAACCAGTACTCCACTGCGTTTGGTCGTGTCTGGCTCTCCGTGGTGTTCGTGTTCAGGGTCTTGGTGTTTGTCGTAGCGGCGCAGCGCGTCTGGAGCGACGACAACAAAGACTTCGTGTGCAACACCAGGCAGGTTGGCTGCACCAACGTGTGCTACGACAGCATCTTTCCCATCTCCCACATCCGCCTCTGGGCTCTGCAGCTCATCTTCGTCACCTGCCCGTCGCTCTTGGTGGTGGCTCACGTCAAACTGCGAGAAGAGAAGGACAAAAAGCACGCCAAACATCACGAGGGCGAGCACCTGTACGCTCACCCCGGGAAAAAAAGAGGCGGGCTGTGGTGGACCTACATGCTCAGTCTTCTGTTCAAAGCGGGATTCGACGGCGCCTTCCTCTACATCCTGTATTACCTCTATGACGGCTTCGACATGCCACGTCTCTCCAAATGCTCCCTGGAGCCGTGTCCGAACGTGGTGGACTGCTTCATCTCGCGGCCTACGGAAAAAAAGATCTTCACGCTGTTCATGGTGGTCACGTCTGCCCTGTGCATCCTGATGTGCCTGTGCGAAATGAGTTATCTGATAGGAAAGAAAATTCTCAAAGCCATAAGCAGGCGGATGGTTCCCAGGCAGTGCGAGCACCACGATCAGGTGAATCGGCAACAGAAATGCAGGATAGATCGGACCCTCACCAGCATGGAGAACCTCCGATTGTTAAAACAAACTGAGCAATCTCCTGAAACTAAATGAGGGGTTGTCATCTCCTGCACTGTAAAACCACTCAGTATTACTGATTGAGTCACTGATTCATAAGTCTTCAGGCATGAACATATCTTTCATTTAAAAGCCCAATTACAATTTTCAGACTCAATTTTGGTTAAATACATATTAATAAGCCAGAATACATCTGGGGAAATGGCCTATAGGCCTTTATGCAGACAAAACTGGCTTTATTTAAAAAATAAGGCTTTCAAAAACCAACAAAACCATTCTGAAAACAGGCAGAGGCTCGAATTTGCTTTAAGAACTCTTTGCTGTAGCATGGGGAGCCTTGAATCTGCGCAGGCAAGACCACCAAGCCATTCTGGAGCACAACGTACCGAAAGTGTCAGAAAACCCCACCTCAGTTGCTGGTTATGGCTCCTCCAACAGGATAATGACCCAAAACTTACACCCAGAATGACTGTAAAGACCAAAAGACTGGATAAGAAGTGGTCTTCTATAAACCCTGATCTGTCCAAAAACTATTGTAAGATTTGAAACCTGCATTGTGGGGAAGGCTCCTTTCAAACCTGAAAGAGCTGGAGTATGAAAAGTGGGTCAGATGACTATAGACAGGTGGAGAAGTCTCAATGAATGATACAAAATTATAGCTTATTTGTGAACCCCTAAACGGTTATATATAAGATCCGATTTCTATTAAAAATAGAATAATGATGGACAGCAATTAAGTTAATTTAGAGAAAATTGTTGGTGTTTTTTTTTTTATAAAGGGGGACCAACGAAATGATTGATCTCAGTTTAATTATTTCCGAGCCACGTGACCTTGTAAATGGGAGGGGAAAAAAAACGTGTGGAATCGATACCTTTTTTTCAACGGCTTAAATAAAGTGGCTTGTTTCCTTGTGCAATACTGAAATCACAAAAAGAATGCAACGCAGTATATGTATCCAACTTTCCTAATGTTATATGAATGTTATTTGGATCCAGATGTGCTAAAATATAAATATATATTTATACACATTAGTTTTAACTGTGATTATTTTGAATCACTAAAAATTGGTTTTACAGATGAGCCAAGTCTCTGCTGTAATAATAGATCAGAGACTTATATCCCTATTCTACATACAAAAAAAAACCGCCAAAGTGCACACATCCGGCGATTAAAACCGTCCGTGTGGAAACAAACGTTCTGTTTGGTGTCGATTGGCAGCCCTAATATTTATATATTTTTTGGTCAATTGTTATACAAGTTCAAGGAGATGAATAATTGTGCAATAACTGTATATGCTGCTTAAGGTTCAGTTTAAAGTGCAAAGCTCATCTTCAGCTTGTTGTGTTATGCTGTGTTGCGAGAAGCAATAGTGAACCTGTGCTTGAACTGCTAACACGAGGTTGGAAGCACATCATTGTATATAATATATAATCTATGAATGCAGTAGCATAAAATTTTTCCTTCACTTGAACTTCAAACCCAAACCTGTTTCAGCATGACAATGCTCCTGTGCACAAAGCCAGCTCCATGAAGTTATGGTGTACATGGGTTGGAGTGGAAGATCTTGAGCGGCCTGCTATAGAGCTTAGACCACAAACCTATCAGTATCTGCCTTCTGTGATCTCCACAAGCACACTCTACAATCTAGTGGAACACCTGGAAATGGAGACTAAATGTGGAATGGGATGATCAATAAGCAGCAACATCTAATATTCAGGTGTCTGAAACCTTTTGTTTATATAGTGTGTTACAATAATATCTCCATCATAATCCTGTGTTTAGTTTTCGAAATCAGTGTGGAATATATATAGTTGACCTTCTGTAATCAGGAAGCTGAGACTCAACAGTGAGATCAGCAGCGAGATCAGGATCATCCTTCCCAAAAGTCTTTCTGTCTTAAACAGCGTTAAATTTTTTTTTACATTACAATCCGACTTACATCAGTTCAGAAATGAATTGCCGCGTGGTAGACTCGCATTTGTTACATAAACGTCACCTCTTGCTCCTTCAGTAACGATAAAATCCATCCTACACATTTTATCCAGCAGAGGCAAGTCCTTGCATACAGAGTGCAAAAAAAAAAAAAAATCCATATCTCAATCAAAAGCTGCCTCTATTTCCAGGCAATATTAATATTTATAAGCAGCCTCAATAATCCCCAATCAGTGCTCCTTTGGTGGCTAAAGTACAGGCACACAAAGCATCATATAACAACTGACAAATCAATACAATGCACTGACCAGAGAGCAAAAAAATAAAAATAAAATAAATAAAAAATTGCCCACACACTGAGTCACCCACTCAGATCAGCTCCTCCTACACATGTGCCCTGGCTTTGGCTCACATACATGAACACAAGCATCCCACACACAGACATCATTACAAAGCTAACGTTTTCGCAGCACTCCACTTTCTTTTGTCGTCTCTGCCGCTTTTCTGCTTCCTAATACAAAAAGATTTCTTTAACAAACCGTACACCCGAATATCTCTTGGAGGGTTTTTATATATACTTATAAGATGGTGTAATTAAAGGCAGTTTTTGAGGTAACATTTCTACAAGGCGGCAGGGTTAAAAGTGTGACCTCGACCCGAAAGTTTGTCTCGAACATAGCCGCAGGAAAGCTCAACAAAAGCCAAAATAAATTAGCGAGGCACCCCAAGATTCTCAGTTATACCGGCACAGAGCATAGCGTGGAACAGATGGAAGACACCACACTGAGTGAGACGTGGGCTGCCAAAATGGGACAAAAGGTGCCAACCGAGTCATGGACGACGAGAGCGCACAGCAAAAAAAAAAAAAAAAAAAAAAAAAAAAAAAAACACGGGCGCATATCATTTGTTCTGACCCATTTGTGTTTGGGTGCACAATGCAGTCTATTTACGGCCTCATTAAGACTGATCTAATTAATTAGCCCTAAAATAGGTCTATTTGGTCACCCACATTACCCACTCGCGGCTCCTCCGTTCATCAAATCCACATGAGAAATCAAATTTTTAGGCCATGAGACAGATGGAGAGAGAGAAGCTGAACGCAGGAGAAGTGAGTGAGAAAGAGAAATGGTAGAGGAGTGGAGGAGGAGTGAGGAAGAGGGGTAGTATTGTTAGAGCACACAAGATCTTCTGTCAGATTTTGCAGCAAAAAATAGCTACAGGGAAAAAGTCCAATATATTTCGGGTCTTTTTCACAGTTGCTTTATTGAAAGCGGAGTACAATAATGCATTTCTATTGCCTTGGTGATATGCTTACAGGTAAAACGGAGCACTCGGGGAAAGTATTCGCGGTTGTCGAGCTGTGCAGAAAACCTAACTCTGCAAACATTTTACAATGCTGCATGTTATTTATACAGTAATTAAAAGAAACAAACATAAAAAGTCTATTAATTCGTTCAGAATTCATCACATGAACATAAAGCATTAATACTTGCCCTGCATATATATATATATATATATATATATATAAATATATATATATATATAAATATATATATATTTCTATTATATTGCGCTATAAATTTTAGCTTTTTTTTTTTTTTTTACAATTTTAATACTCCCCCCGAACAAAACCCTATTAGGTAATATCACAATCACGTCAAAGTGCCACTATAAATCGCCAGTTCAATTTGCTCAGCTAAATATAATCCAAATAAGCAAACGAAAATCGCCAAGCGAACAAATCTATGCAACTCACAATTACATAGGTCTAAGAAAGTACAAGTACTGTTTATTAATAGGAGACCTATAATGTGCTCAAGCATAGGATTGGATTTTGAAACAATTCTATCCCTGATTGCCGTTTCGTTACGAAGAGGTCAAGTTTCTAAATCGAGTGCATGTGTTTTGCCACTATGAAAAGAGCTGTGAGGACACAGATTCCATCTCCATGTGTGGCTCTGACCCCTGCGTAGGTTGCGAAGACCCCCCAGCATTATCCTGCGCGACGTTGCCAGCCAACTCGGCACTCTGGCGAGAGATCTGGCACGCAGCAGGCTTGTCGTGGCACTCGCTGTCCACTTCTGATTGGTCCTCGCAGAAAAGACCCTGCAAGACTTCCTGTTCCAGCTCTTCCCAGTGGTCCCATTCGTGTTCTGAATCGGTCAGGTCAGAGTCCCAGTCGCTGTCTCCAACCGTTGAAGCTTGGACAAAATCTGCTCTGGAGCCACTGTCCTCCGAATCTGAGTCCTTTGAATCATACACAGAATGACCTTCTGCAACCAGCAGGTGACAATCAGGGGCAGCCAGGTACACAAAGCTGTCCGTGGAAAGAAAATCACACTCGTCGGGATAAGGCCCCGGTTTCGAAATGGAGGCATGGAATAGGGGGTCATTTCCAGTTGCAAAAGAGTCGCCTTCCTGATGTAGAATGTTCCTCTTAGTTTTGGGAGGTGGCAGAACCGAAACTGCGAGATAGACAAAGCTGTCAGTCGCAACAAAAGGATCGAGATCGGCACTATTCAGCAAAGTTCCTCTATTATCAGGTTTTGAAAAAGTCACATCAGTTGTTGATGCTTTCACAGTGTTCGAAATCCCTTGCCCAAGAAATCCACTGTCCAAGGATTTGGAACTGTTTATGCCTTTGGTTTGAACTTTTTTTAAATGAATGACTTTGTTGAAATCTGCAGGGTCAGGTGACCTTTTATGGTCGATTATCTCTGGTTTGGATGTTCCACTCGCTCTGGCAATAGTCTGTTTATTGTTACCTTTATTAGGTAAAGGTGCACTTGCCAGGTCCAATTCAAAGACAGATCTGTCACCATCAGAGTTAATGTCTTCTTTACTGGTCTGGCTGGTATTAGACATGAAAACCCCACTGGAGTCAGAGTCCAAAGTTAAGTTGGAATCAGGTGAATAGGTTTGTCCGTAGTTTTTCCTCACTTGTTCATCAGCAGACCCAAGATCCAGTAAAGTTGGAATGCTAGCTTGTTTAAGATGTCCCATTGGTTGTGTGACAATAACATTGGTTTTGTTTTCCTCTAGCTGTGATTCAGCCTGCGTGTGGAGTAGGTCACTGAGTTCTGAATCTATGGAGTCCTCTCTACAGATTCTTTCAAGCTCCAGTAGATCTTCGGCTCCTAACTCTGAACTTGTACAAGAAGGGGCCTGGGAGCCACCAAAACCTGTCGGAGGATGCAAAAGGGGCCAACGCCTCAAGGAGCCTAAATTCTGGGAATCAGAGTCTTTCCACGTTTCCTCCCAAAGCGAGTTAACCATCTCGAGCACAGCTTCCCAGTTCTCAACCTCACACTCAGTCGGAAAGTTTTCATCAACACTCTCCTCGGGTTTCTCTCTGAGGGGTGACATTTTGCCTAGGCCTTCCACAGTTTGTATTTCGCTTTTAGTCTGTCCGGCTTTACGCTCTTCAATTTCACGCAGGATCTTCCAGTCCTGCAAGGAACAATCCTGCAGTTCATTTTTGAGCATTGATTTACTCAGATGGCCCTCCACATTTCCTTGGTGCTCGGGAAAAGGGGAAAGTCGGGGGGTTGGCTTTTTATCCGAGATACTCCGGATAAGCATAGAAGGCAACGGAGGAAGAATGGGAAGGTTGTGAACTGCCCCACCTTGCCTCACCGTCCTCCGCCGACCAATCAGCCTCCGTGGCCAAGTAGACTCCATTGAGGTTTTGCAGATTGTTGGCCCTTTAGGGATGACGGAGTGCAAAAGAGGTGCAGTGTCATGTTCAGGCTCTGGTGTGGCGGGTTGTTGCTCAATGATAGGTTCAACTGGCCTGGGTTTAAAAGTCTGAAATTTTGCCTGCTCTATGACGACGTTCTCAGGTCCTCTTAACAACTGCTCTTTGTCGGTCTCCCCCTGTATATCTTGGGCAGACATGAGAGCACTTACTGAAAGTTCTGAAAGAGGGGGTCTTGGTGATGATGGCTGGGTTGGTAAAGACTGTCTGTGGAATTGCTGATTGTAAGGAAGAGGGGAAGGGGAGAAAAAAACCGACGGAGTATGAGTGCCAGTTGAGAAGGGGGATCCGGAGAACGGGGAGATCTGTGGAGAGGTTATGCTGCTTGGGAAGAACGCCACACCTGGATTTAAAAAGTTCTTTTCTCCTGGCGAAAGCTCTAAAGGCTCAGGAAACTTCGGAGGGGTAAGGACCTTCCAAGAGTGCCGGCAAAGGCTTTCCTTCTTTCCACTATCCTGGTGGTGATGCCTCTTGTTCATGGAGCCACCAGGCGCTGATGAACACGACACACTCGGGGAAGTGGACCTGGCGAACCCTCCCGGCGATCTCAGTTCATCGTTAGCCAGTTTCAGGGAGTCGAAAATAAACCTCTCGTCCAGTCGTCTTCCGCCAGTTAGGAGCACAGAAGATCTGGTGTCAAACATGTCACCCCCCAGGGAGCCGTTACTGGAGAAATCAGTCTCACGACCTCTCCGCGACCCCAGAGTGCTGTGCGCTGAGCCATGGTCGATCTGCTCGTTGATGCACATTGTATCGTAGATGGAGCGCTGAGGGATATATCCATCTTCATTGTAGCCTTCTCTGTCAGTTTTCTTCGAGCAACAAGGGCTCTGGCGCAGGCAACCTGGCCGACTCAGTGTTTTGCCCATTGTAGAAACTATTCCAAGATATTATTTTATGGAAAAAAAAAAAGTGTTTATGGTTTTAAAAAAAATGCAACGTTGAAACGAGTGATGTCATTTTCAATTATGGGATATTGCAATAATTAAAGGTAGAAGTACTACTTCTGGAGTTGGACAGAATCACACTGTGCATTGCAGGACAATGTCTTCAGGAATCAACAGTAATACATATGTACCTCTCTTTACTGTACATCTCCTCGCTGCAATCTTTACTTATTCACCATCTGCTCAGCAAAAAAAAACAAACAAAAAAAAAAAACCTCGACATTCGTAACCATACTTTTTTTTAGACTACTACAAGTTGTCTAAAGATTAAAATTAAACGTGTAGCAAAATCGAAAAACTCACTGCAGATCCGAATTTTTGAAAACTGGAGTCTCTGCCTACTTTGCATCCTTGTAGTCATAATCATTGCAATCACTTCTATTAGTGGTGATAAGGAACCCCCCCCTCTATCCATCCAGGAATCATAGCATCACTGCCAAGGACAGATGGACAGCCTCAGTTTCTTCTGCTTCTCTGGTCCAAGTGTGAAAACAGCATCCAAGAACCACAGGGTAATAGTCCACATTTGAGAATGATGATCCGGTCATCAGAAAATTATCCCATTTTATAGAGAAACACTGACGACCTCCTATTTCAGCACCAACGTCAGCTCTCCCTCTCTCTCTCTCGCTCTCTCCCTCTTCCTCCAGCTCCCTCCTCTCTCACACTCACTCTCTGACACTCTCAATCACATTCCCCTCCCCCCAAATTCTGATGTTGCTTCGGGGCTTTTGTAGTTTTGCAGGACTTGCTTCTTTCACCTAATTTTAGTCTTGTAGTTTTTTCTTAAAATGTAAGACAAATCAAATCACTTCAATTGTACAAGAGGGGGACAAAAGGAACAGCTTTATTAATCATAACCTTTAATTTTAAGGACAGAGTACAATGTTGAAACGATGACATGTTTCTGTCTTCGATCACATTCAATTAATTCTTTAATACGGACACAAACAAACAAAAAAAAGCTTAGTTTTTAGTCAGCCTTTGTTGCATTCTTACTCCGCACCCACACACACACACACACACTCGCTCTCGAAAGCTTTCAATCGACAACTCCTGTGCCCTGCGTGCAAACACACCCACACACACACTTCTGCTGAACACGAACGTGATTAAGGTAATGAGTTATTCCATGTTGGGTTCGAGTGATATATAATGAAATATATACATTTCTAAATAACAGACTCTTCATGGATAGACTTTTAGTGTTTGGTGGGGGAAGGGGTGGTAAGAAACATCGTCTAGTTGACCCACGGGTTAAAGTACGACTTATCCTTGGAATAAAAATGTCTTATCACGACTAATACGTTTCCACACTTGTAACACTGAAATGAGGGTGACTGCCTTACCACTTTTGTTGCTCGTGTCTCGAAAAGCTGCAGAAATCCAGCACAGCCCTCGAGCAAAAGCCTTCCGTTCGGTTACCATGGTAGCAAATGACAATTGGCCTTACATCGTAGGCAGGCGCTGGCTGTATCTGTGCAAATATCTGCAAAGTCTTGTGGATAAACATTACAGAACTAATTTGGCCTCTGTGCTGACCGGGGGGGACGTTGTTGCTTAAAACTAAAATAAGTATAAGCGCTTGACAAAGAGTTAATCTTTTGGCTTCGGTTGGGCCCCCAAAAAAGGCAATTTGATATAAGTAAAAATGTGACTGAAAAGAGATTATGATGAGTCTAGCGAGCAGGAAAACCGACGATCGAAAGAACTACGAGGCTCAAAAAAAATAAATAAATAATCACGGTGATGCGAACAATCTGAAACATGAAAAATCCACTTGGTGTCTTCTCACTTTCCAGAGTCAGATCTGATGGTGTGTTGGTTGTTTTTACTGTTCTTGACTACGGATGTGCCAGAAGAAAAAAAAAACAAAAGATATCTCTCCTTCATTTGTTCGTTCTTGTTTAAACACCGCTATCAAATTTTACGATTTGGTCAGCCTGGGTAAAAGACCCACATGAGCCTTAATCTTCCCTATTATATATATATATATATATATATAAAAAAAAAAAAAGTCTCTATAATTATGGAATTAATTCCTTTGCACCATCTCATCACGTCACTCTATGGATCGCACATCTAAATCGGCTCGCGTTCAACAGATGGATGCTTTAAATGCATTCTGCATGCATTTTCATGAATCCGAGGCTGTGTATCAAGGTTATGGAGTGCATCAACACACATCTGGTTGGAAGGCGTCCAAAGAGCTCATATAAAGCTCATGTTAAATTACAGGTAAAATATTCCAAATCCCGGCACAATTTTCAGGTCGAAAGCTGAGCCGCACAGAGGGGTGAAATGAACCACATGGGCAAATGAACACTAATGCTTTGCAAAACAATCCCACCTGGGATCATGGTTTTCACCTGGATTCCGCACGTAAAAGGTCAGACGCGAAACCGGATAATTAGATACGATTTAGGAAAAAAAAACTATTTCACTAGAGCATGCATTTGTAACATGGTTGAAACATGAGTTCTACTAAGAGATAATAAAAAAAATAAATCGACTGAATTGATCCGTGAATGTTGAGATCCTTCGAAGTCATGTTTCCACCACCCCCACCTGCCAATTAGTTAATGGTGTCGTAAAGCTCGGACAACACTAAGAGTTTAAGAAAGAACACCACCAGTGTCCTCCACGATGTCTAACGTTTTTTCATTTACGGGGTGTCTTCGTCTGAAGAGCTCGGCTGCAGCGGCTTCGGCTCCACATGGACATCCCGGACGGCAAGGATGCGTGATAGCATGCTGTCCAAAATAGTGCCATCTAAAGGCTGGGTGGAATACCACACCGAGCTGCCGGGGTGGCAGGAACTCTCAGGCTGCAGGTAGAAAACATCCGGCCGCTCCTTCACACAGTCCGGACTGCAAGTAAAACAAAGCAAACAGAAACACAGTGACAGCTTTTAATGAGTTACTTTAGAACAGGGGTCTCCAATCTTTTCCAGAAAGGGCCAGTGTGGGTGCAGGTTTTCATTACAACCAATCAATGGTCACACCTGATAGATTGAAAATGTAGATCATTAGATTTGAACAGGTAGAATTTGGTGTGGACTTGCTTGGTTGGAATGAAAACCTGCACCCACACTGGCCCTTTCTGGAAAAGATTGGAGAACCCTGCTTTAGAACATATAATCCAGAAAGAAGCATGATGTCCGAGTTTACTTGTGAAGCAACCGTCTAATCAGAACCGAGCAAAAACAGGCTGTTATGACACTACTTAATTTTGATGTGAGGATGGTTAAATACAGTCCTCGACTTACGGACGAGTTCTGTTCCGTGAGCACTTTCCATTTTGTTCGTAAATCAAACATACAATGTAACCTTTATATATATATATATATATATATATATATATATACACATACAGATTTACTCCTGTTGAGATTATTGACCACATCGGCAGAGCAGACTTCACATGGTCCCAAGATCTCGTACTTGTTCTCTAGAATTGGGGTCTTTTCACCTCGGTCCAATCTCTCAATCATTTTCTTTTGTTTCCATTGTTAATGCTTTGCACTTCTTAGCGTTCCCCACCTTTTCGGCTTGCTTCCAGACATCCCGAGCTTCGATTGTACGAACACTTGCGGAGGGTGCACGCACGCGACAATGTCGGGCAGCAATGTCGCGTGAGCCTCGTTTGCGATTTCGTTCGCATCTATGAAAGTTGGCAATTTGGGGACATTCATCAGTCAGGGACAACGTTTAAGTTGGGGACTGTTTAAACATAAACGAGTGGAAGCAGGTGCGAGTCGTGCTAGGTCCGAATAAAAGCCTGTAGCTAAACCAACTCTTCATGATTAATATTGAAGTCTCCTGCTCTTAAGCATTGGGGAAACAAATGAGCAGGTTGCAGTAGAGATGTGCAGATCACTACCATGTAAATACTGATGTTCACCATAGCTCACCATTTAGAGAGGTAGAACTCGTATAGTCGGACAGGACAGTGTAAAGGGTCCACGGTATTCTCGGGCATCTCGCCATACTCCACGTCCTCCTCTGCATCGTCTCTCTTTCGCTTACCAAGTAAAACTGAAAGAAAAAGAAAAACATATCCACGAATCCAAATCGGATCAATGATTTTCGACAGAAAGTGTTTTATAACAATGCTACAACCAGATCTTAGAAAATAATTCTCAGACGTGCCGCTCCCTTCCTCACCTCGCTTCTCCCTTTCGCCGTCGTCTCTTCCGGCAAATCTGAACCGGAGGTAGGAGGACCTGCCGTGCTTCATGTTCCTCGAGCAGCGGGCGATAGAGGCGAATGAAAGATGCTGATGCTGGTCGACAGTTTTTAGGTCGAGGTGTTTGACACCGAAAAAGATCAGCGTGTTGAGCAGGACGTAAGGAGACAAAGCACCCAACTGTTTGCATTCCCACAGGAAAGTCTCCTCGATGCGGGACTGCAAGAAACCTGCGCATACACAGTCGTTTGATGTTCGAGCTGAAGCCGTTTAAATGGTTTTAATAGCATGAAATCCTAATTGAATCTACTACCTGCGATAAGCATTTGATAGAGTAAATAAAGTCACTTATGTATCCAAAATTCCATGTTAATATTCTTACTTCTGTGTGCATATATACACAATATATGGACAAAAGTATTGGGACACCTGATTTATATGGTTCTTCCCCAAACTGGTACCAAATAGTTGGAGGCCCCCAATTGTCTTTGGATGCGGTAGCATTAAATCCCCCCTTCACTTGAATTATGAGATCCAAACCTGTTCCAGCATGACAATGGCCCTGTGCACAAAGCCAGCTCCATGAACATATGCTTAACCTCATCTTACAGTTCCTGTTTCCAGTTCCTAACAGTCTTGTGGCTGTGAATCAGCACAAATTCTCAGGTGTCCACAAACTTGCGTGCATACAGTGAAGATGTCAGACACATGTATTACCACTTGGAGTTAAGTTGCCCTCCCAGTCTTTGATCAGCCTGGTCATGTCTGTGGTAAACTGGTTATAAAGAGGATCTGTGAAGATATTCTCCAGGCGCCCATTTTCAAGTAGGTGCTATTTGAGAGAAAGAGATCGCAAAATGTAAGTAAATAATTAATAAACTTACTTATTTATATGGAGAAAAAAAAAAAAAAAAAAAACCTTAGGTCACAACTAAACATGAGTAAATAATTATTATTATGCAACATGAATGAAAAATGTTACCATTTTCCTTCAGTCCTATACCAAAAACAAAACAAAACACACCACATTGTACTGATCAAGAACCAGGGTCAGAAGACAATGAACCTCGTTCTGTATCGATTTAATAAATGGAGCTCCACAGTCTGCAGGCAAAAGCACAAAGACGCGGCCTTAAAAAGTAAAAAAACAAACAAACAAAAAAAACAGTAGAGCAGAACGAAATGACTTAACTGTAGGAGCAGAGTGAATAGTTGTAATATATATATATATTTACAGTATATATATATATATATATATATATATATATATATATATATATATATATATATATATATATATATATATATATATATATATATATATATATATATTCTTTTTTTTTACAGGTGTCGGTTAAATCTAAATTAATCTAATTAAAATATAATCGTGATTAATCGCACAATAGTCATGAATGAACTTGTAAAAAATTGCAAATTGCGGCATTTCTATTTGTTTCAAATGTACCCTTAATTAATACTTTAAGTGTTTAATGGATGTTAAAAACTATAATAATTTCTCACTTTCTTATTAATTATTTTAGATTTATTTCTTTATTTTACACTCTGGAAATGATTATTTTAATATTTCTTTCTTTTTAGATGTCATGTTTCTATAGTTACATATTCATTATTTTTTTTTAGTGGTTGTTTAATTGTTAAATATGGTACGTGGCTCCTTTAAAAATTATATTGAGAAGAGCTCAATGCTGAAATTGTCTGGGAAGGCAATGTTTAGTGATTAAATATGATTTTTTTCAGTGAAGTTTATTTAAAAAAAAATTTTATTTGGCCTCGTTTATATTTATTTATTCGTATTTGCAATTGGGTTAATAGCGCGGTATTAAAATAATTGCGGTTACAATCAATTTGTGTTAACAACGTGCTCATTTTGATATGTACACACACACACACACACACACACACACACACACACACACACACACACACGCATACACAGACATGAAGTTGGATGGATGGATTAATAAAGTAAAATGATCAGACCTGCTGGATGCCCAAGCACAGATAGTAGACACTATCAGGAGCGTAAGGTTGGCCGTTTGGCCTGCGAACTTCGCTGATGAAGTGACACAACGCATCGCCGAGCTCTTCAGAACTACAATCCAACACGTCCTCCTTCAAAACCAGTGGGCTGGCTAAAATAAATAAATAAACGCAGAGATAAGAGTAAATGTCAGTAACACGCACAGTGGGACACTGTCAGAATGACATTAAGTATTGATACTTTCCTCTGAGGACAGCAAACCAAAGCACTTACAACTTACTTTACAGAACAATGAGCAACATTTAACAGTAATACTTGAATACATAAATAAATTTAATATAGAATCCCTACATTAAATAGCTCAACCCCGACTCTGCAATAGTACGCTATTCCTAGCTCTACCACCAGGAGATTGAATTCTCGATTCTGATTGGTTGGGAGGAGATCATTTTCTCTAACAGCAGTAGTTCTGGGTGTATATCCTCTCAAATACCTTACGGTTTCTATAACACATGCACAGTCATTTATAAGGCTATTATAAGTAATAACTATTGACGGGGTCTCTACTTCCAGCATATGGTAGGAATCTAGGAAGATGTTCACAGAATTTTGAGGTGTGCCTGTGTGCTCCTTCAACCGCAAGGCTGTTAGCAATGTCAGGTACTGATGTAGGTGAGAACTAAGGTGCGGTCAGAGTTCCAATTAGTCCCAAAGGTGCTCAAGCTCTTCCACTCCAACATTTACATTTACATTTGCGGCATTTGGCAGACGCCCTTATCCAGCGCGACTTACAGGGGAGTGTTTTAGGGCTTTTGCTCAAGGGCCCAGCAGTGGCAGCTTGGTGGTGGTGGGATTTGAACCTGTGATCTTCTGATCCAAAGCCCAATGCCTTTACCACCTCCCCGCTACCACCAACCCATGTAAAGCTCATGTTAACTCATGCTTGAAAAGGTTTGGGTCCAGTTCCAGTGAAGGGGAAAATTTCATGCTACCACATCTAAAGACAAGCGTGTCCCCTATAACTTTGTGCTAAGAGTTTGCGAAGGACGCATGTATGGCTGGAAAAGCCACTTGTTCTAATACATTTGCCTATATAATGTATCTGTTGTATAAGAAATGCTATGGTCACATGACCTCAGAATTGCTGATAATGTAAAGCAGCATGAAAGCAGCATGTGTCGATAACGATGCATTTCAAACGGCTTTTAATTATAATATATATATATATATATATATATATATATATATATATATATATATATATATATATATATATATATATATATATATATATATAAATAAAAAAGCCTGCAAACTTTAGAAATCTGCGCTTCATCTACTGATGACTAAGTCTCTTCCTTCCTAGGGCAAAAATAGACCTATACATTTCCCCTGCTGTGGAACATTTAAAGAATTACTTCTTAAAATCAGCTGTCTCAAAGACAAAAGTGGGGGAAAAAATATTCATGTTTCTTCACACTCGAGCACTTTGTCCCAAGACTGTTGCTTAGCAACATCGCTGTTGGAGACGGCACTCTGGGTGCTGCACATAACAAGAGCATAAAATAAGAATGTTAAGTGTTGAGCAAGAGCAGCACGTGGGTGAAGCTCACCGTCGGTGAGTTCGGCTCTCTGCTGCACCCAGATGGCCCAGGCTTTCACTCCGTACATGTGGTGGAGTTTGGAGCTGGGTGGAGAAGAAACCATGCCGCTCGCCACATCTGTTCCCGAACGCCTCCGTCCCTGAAAGAGAGGCAGAAAGGCGTTCGTTAGGTTTCACACGAACGGTGCAAACCATCTGCGTGAAAACACGAGAAAAACATGACTGGTCCGTTTCTGTGTGGCGCTGTGACTCATTACAACCTGGAGTCCGCACACTTAAGAGCTGATATTAAGTCTTCTAACGGTGCCTCTTTTAAATGCATAAATAAATGAATAAATAAATGAAAACAGGGGACAATGTTTAAATTGTGCATATCACGTTTAATAGAACGTGCATAAAAAATAAAATAAAAAACAATGTAAGGAAAATAAGTGGAACATTTCCCTAAATATGTCATATTGCCCAAAGTCAGTTTAAATGTAAACTGCAATACAAAAGCAACATTTAAAATGATATCAAATATATACGTATTATTTGCAGGAAAAAAAAAATTAAAAAATTCTTGGTTGAAACCATCAAATTCTGGACACATTGTGAAATTGTTGGTCCTTCAGTGTTCCCAATGAAATTGAAAGTGTTGAGAAAAAAAAGTGATTAAATCAAAACAGGAAGTGAACAGATCATTATAAAAAGGTAACATATGTAGAGTTATTCTTAATAAGCAAAACACAAATCTGCCCTCAATGCCTTAACGTCTCAAACACCTCGAGATCAAATCTTATTGAAAATAAGCTCAAACGTCCTGTTTGCAAAAACAAATGAGACTGCTGGGTTGTAGAATTTGAGATTTTCTTTCAACAGAAGGTTCATTTTGCTCTTGGTGTTGCTGGGGAGAATCCGAAACAAAGCTTTATCGTACATTTTCACAGGAACTTGTACGGTTGGCGACTTGTTATCAATCTAATAATAATTGCTGCCATTTAACAACAGGGAATAAACTAAAGAACTTTTTCTGACAAATATACCATCTACTCTATATGGACAAAAGATTCTGGACACCTGACTATAAAAGTGGTATGGGCCTTTTGAACATCGCAGTCTACATTCACGGTTAATACCCTCAACTCTTCTGGAAAAATGATGCATTAGATTTTGGAGTGTGCTTGTAGAGACTGTGGCTCATTCAGGAGGCCTAAGAACTTCCACACCAAACCATGTAAAGCATGTGTTTGTACACAGCATCATTGTTATGCAGGAACAAGTTTGTATCGCCTTGTTCAAATGAAGGTTTAGAGGGGGAACCAAATATGGTTGGGAAAAAAAGTGTGTCCCCCAATACGTTTGTCAATACATATATATAAATATATATAAGCTGTCGCAATATAAAGTAATAAAATCTTAACAGAGGGATAACCTGCACCGCGTGCGGTCACTGGGAAATAATAAACCTGAAAAATGGCCCCAGAATTGCAGAAGGAATTTACTATCCAAAATGACTGGTTTACCAACCCATAAGAGTTTTCTATATTACACAATGTTATCCCATGTTTTATTTCCAATGCTATACTTATAGAACAAATATCAACCCGATAAGCATCTGACTGCATAAATAAATTTCAGAAATAATGAACGATCCAACAGCCAGCTGAGATTCCCACTTGCACAGCTGGGAGCTGGAGTGAGGACCCGTTTTATACAAGAAAGAACTCGCATCTTCTGAAACTCTTGAGCAACCATGGAAATGGAAATAAAGAGGTCTTCTGGCACTAATAATATCAGACTGCCATCATCGCTTGTCAGATCTAAAATATCCACCTGTTTTTTCTCCTTAGAAACTGTCCAAACCTCCATTCTGAAAATCCTGCACCTTCTACAAAAAAGCGTTCTATTCACAAGCGGTGCCGAAGTTTTCTTTTCCGCCTCGGCCTTTTTGCAGCAGCCTCCACAGCCACGGCTTCACTAAGATCGTCGCTAAGCTCCTCGCTTCCGCTGTCCGTCTCCCGCGAATCGCTTTTCTTCCTTTTCTTAGCTTGTATGGTGTTATGGACAAAATTTTTGACATCCGTCCACGTTCTTGAGCTGAGAGCCTCTGGATCAGTCTTAATACAGTCCAGACAGTCCTTTTTTCTTGGCACTATCCCGGTTGATATATAATGTCCCAGGTGCTTCCTCACGGCTCCTTGTTCCGCCTTCTTCCACTTGTGTCTTTTGCATCCTTGGCTGGCGGGACGTTGGCGACGACCTAGTGCACAATGAGAGGTGATATTTTAGAGGAAAAGCCTTCGTGCTGCATCAACAATGACAACAGAAGTCGTTAGGGAACATTGCTATTAGTTTGTTCGCTCTTCAGACCTGTTAACTCCCGAAGACGAATAAAATGTAAATGAAATAATCAATGAAATTACCTGTCTTTTTGCGAGCGGCGATCCCATTTTGCGTTGTTTGCAACTGGGCGCAGATTTCGGCCAACTCGGAAAGGTTTTTATTTAGTGTTTGGTAGTTAAATCTTTTCTCGCCCACAAGTGCAGCGACCTTCTGCATTTCACTGCCATCAAGGCTCAGGATCTGGAAAACAGTAGCCACAGACTTGTGCGTATGAACTTCAAGTTTGCTTACGCCACAGTTTTTGGCTAAGGTCTTTATGCAGTCACGAGCCTTGATGTAAGAGTTATTCATCATATGAGGAAAGACGTAAGGGTTGTCAGCGGGAACGCCAACATCCTCACGGTGTTTGATAAGGATGTCCAGAGATGATGCCATCCTTTTGGTAAACAAAACGGGAATCTGACTTCCAGTGATTACAGTTTTTATAAGCACATCTTTAAGAGCCCATTCCAGCTTTGTTGACAGGTGACACGTTTTTCCATGCTTAGGCTCTTTGTTCCTTTGCTTGTAGTCCTCAAGAAGCATTTTCTCCGCTACTATCCTTCGTCCACGGTTGAAGAGGGTCATTTCAGCGAGAACGGTGTTGCAAAGACTTTTCCATGACTCGGCATTTGGATGCGCTATGAGCTCCGATTTGGCCTTGTATTCAGAGTTTTTCAGGAAGTTCTGCAGTTTGACAATATCTTCTGCCAGAAGTTCAATATCCCCTTCATTCTGCATACAAGGTTTGTAAGAAAACCAATTGGTTTCCATCATCTGAATGAACTTTGTGGCTTGAGTTCTAGCCTCATCATCCATATCATTCTCTTCCAAAGCAACTTCAGTGGCCCATTTCATGTAATACCCCATTTTCCATCCAACAGATTTTTTAAATTTGTTAGTCTGTTGATCAAATCCTCCAACTTTCTTTGCAACCTCTAAAGCCAGACTAAACCTGGACTCGTTGCATACTTGATACAGATCCTCGACATTCTGATCCAACTCCTTCACAGCCAACATAAATCTACCCAACGTTCTCATTTTTTGTGCCACATAATCATGTCCACCCTTTTCATGCCCGTGTTTTTTATAAAGGCTGTTTCCGAATTTGCAGATTAAGGCGTCGTTCCTAAGGCATTTCGAGATTTCGTCATTTCGCATATTGCGAACGATACTTTGACAGCCTTCGGAAAGCGACTCATGCAAGGCGATATTGGCTGACCGTGGCCTCTCTCTGCCAGAGGGGGCTTCATCGTCCTTCTTCCATTTGCATGATTTTTTATGTCTCCACAAGTCACGCTCAAGAAAAAACCCCAGACAGTAAGGGCAAGCTTGGTAGGAACTCAAAGAATGAATGGACTGCTTTTTTTGCCGTCTCTGTGGAATTATTTCCCCGTTTCCGGTTTGCTGAACTTTGATGTTATACTGGTAATCCCCTTTATTGCGGAGCTGTTTAAATAAACACTGTCGAGTTTTGGATGCCTTCGGAAAGCTGAGGGCACGGGCAACGTCTTTTTCTTTTGCATGGCTCTGAGACAAGTGCCTCGCTATTTTGATGATCTGTTTCTTACAATAGACACAGTAGTGTTTGTTTCCACCTTTTGCTGTTCTTAACACTTTTGACTTGGAATAGAAGGCCTTAGACTTTTTCGATTTAGATCGCGCTCCAGGGTCAGTAGGCAGCTCTGCAGCATTATCGCAACGAAGTAAGGTTTCGTTCTCATCTATGTACACATGCGATCCATTTGAGACCACTGGGGACGTGGCACTTTCCTTACTGGCCACGTTTCGCCTAGGCCTGAGCTTTCTGCTGGGTTTTTTGGTCATGGGACAGTTCTCTTGAGATAGTGCTGCGGAAGGATTGCCTAAACAACTGTCGGCTGGCGCGTGGTCAGCGTTTTTTTCCGCACGAGAAATCAGATTTTCCTCTATTATCCCAATAAATCTTTTAACATTAGCAACGGTCTCCATATCCCCCTCCGTAACGTTTTCACCGCAAATGATTTCAGCTGCTTGTCGTATGGAAGTGGCGATTTGTAACGCCAGAGATGGAGTTTTAAATTTGCTCAAAGTTTCATCAAATCCACTAACTATCCTTACACCTTTAATGACCAAATCAAGCTTGGACGGAGTGCACACGTGATGCAAATACTCAACGCTTCCATCTAACTCTTTCACTACTAGCATAAATCTCGCCAACGCCCTCATTCTTTGCCCTGCATACACTTTATGCTTTTTAACATGTCCGAGTTTTTCAATAAGCCTAGCCCCATACTTGCAAATCAGAGCATCGTTTATTATATGACGCAACAAGTTGTCCTGCTTCATACTACGAATAGCTTCTTCCAAATCTCCAGAAATGCTACCCTGATACGGAATCGACTTTGAACACGCAGTCCTTTTAAGGCACACAGGGTTAATGTTTGTTCTCATTTTGCAACGTTTTTCGTGCCTCCAGAGTTCATGGCGAACATAAAAAGCCAGGCAATACTGACAAGGTAGGTACACACCACCAGAACAGTCTTTATTTCCTCGTCTATCGGGGATAAGCTCTCCACTTCCACTTTTAAGAACTTCGACATTATGCAGATAGTTCCCTTTCTTTCGAAGCTTCTCGAACAAAAGTTGCCGCATTTCGGACCCCTTTCGAAAACTAAGAGCGTGGGCTACGTCAGTTTCTTTTGCATGTTTTAAGCTCAAATGCCGTGAGATCTTGACGAAAGAGTTTTTACAGTAAACACAATACTGCCTTTTCATTCCGGACCCCTGACCATTTGGTGTTTTGTGTGAACTTGTCTGTTCAGACAGTGCCGGTTTGAATGTGGAGGTACACGTTAAACTTGAATTTGAACTAGATTGTGGACTGGACTTCTCACACAGTGAACTTTCTTCAGAGGAACTGACTGGACTTTCACAATTACTCGAAGTGCAATCAGAATTACTTGAGGCATCTGAGTCCAAGCAGTGGGATCCAGCACTGGAGGACTGTTGTATAGATTCTGTATTCGCTTCAGCACTGCGTGCTGGAGGACTGCGCGCTGGAGCATCACTGCACTTCTTAACTAAACAGGATTCAACAATAGGATTAATGTTGGACTTAACGACTTGGTTGGGGAAAGATTCAGGAAAAAGACTGGTGTCAGAACTGGACCGTAAAACTGGTTGAAAGCAGGATTCAGAACAATTAATTTGGGGGCTAGGATCTAATTCAAGATGAGGTAGAGGAGTAGTTTTAGATGAGGGGCACAATTCAAAACTTGCCTTACTGGGATCTGGTCTGTGTTCATCACTTACATTTGCCGTTTGGTGGTTGTTTTTTGGGCTAAATTGGTCAACTTGTGAACATGATTCAAATTTGGGTTGTAGGGTAGATTCATGATTCAACATAAAAGGTGATTCTGTGTGATTCTTCAATTCCAGACTAGGTGGTGACCTGAGATCACAACCCACATTGGCAAGAATGCAGGACTCAAAACTTAGTTGAGTAGGATCTGGGCTGTTTATCTGACCGATAGTGGACTGGTGGCATGATCTAGGATTTGGATTTGCACTGCTTGATGCATCAATGTGCATCATACTGGATTCAAGACATGTTTCAAGAGTGTTAGACTCAAACAGTTCAGGAGTACGGGGTAGACTGTCTTCAGGATCGGAAAACAAATCGTCCTCAAAGAACAAGTCAAAATTTAAATGACTAGGACTTGATTCAGGATTAGGCAGTGGGGAAGGCACGGGAGAGGATGGTAGGCACAAGTCAAAACTTTCCTCACTGAAGGTACTCTGGTGGCAAGATTGATTAGTAGGATGAAGGACTGCAGGACTTGATAACTCATTAGAATTTCCGTGCGATTTAAAATTAGATTGAGGGCTAGGTTTATCAGAGAAATATTCTTTAGGAGACTGACCAATATCAGAACTGGTTGGAGGAAAGGGTTCAGTGTTAGGGTGACTTGACCCAAGGCCAGGTTTTGGATCTGTTGGGTCAGAAATATCAGGACTTGATTGGGAATTTGAGAAAGAGCAGGTTTCAAGATTCTTTTGGGAGTCAGAACAGCCAGCACCACTAACATGGGGGCTTGGTTGGAGATTAGCATTTGATCTGGCTTCAGAGCTTGACTTTGGACTTTGCAATTCTTTGGACTCATGTTCAGTGTCGAGATGTTTTGAGGACTCAGCTTGTGAAATCATCTTACTTTTGCACCAGTTTTCATGTTTTGCCAACCCAACCCGGAGAAAGAAAGCTAAGCAATACTGGCAGGGCAAGTATTCCATTGCAGACCGTTTTCGTTTTGTTTGTTTTTGCATGACGATATCCCCATTTCCATTGCGAATAACTTCGATATTATGCTGATAATTGCCTTTCTTGCGAAGCTGTTCGAGGAGCATGTGCCTTCTTTTAGATCGTTTCGGAAAGCTGAGCGCATATGCGACATCCGTTTCCTTTGAATGCATTCGCTCCAAGTGCCTTGCAATTTTGGTATTTGATTTTTGACAGTAAACACAGAACTGCTTTTTGGTGCGAGATGCCTGAGCTCGAACTCTTTGACTCCCTGTTTTCAGACGTGACCTCAAAGGTCTCATTATAACAGAAGACGAGGTGAGCTCTTCACCGGATTCTGCTGTGTTTTGTGCATCGCTCAGGTCATCTTCGTCGAGTGGAGCGCATTCTGAGCTAATGGGAATACTACTCCCCTGAGATCCACCGTGCTGGCAAGATTCCATTTTGAACTGCTCTAAATTTGTGTCCGAGCAGGACTGTGCACGATCAGCTACATCCACTTCTACGAAACTCTTCGTTTTTTCAACATCGGATGCCTGATCAAGCTGAAAAAGAACAGGAGCATTTAATATGAACAAACTTTGTTAAACAAAAAAATATATTTCAATAATGTTTAAAATATTTAAAATAAGGGCATAGCATTTAAGAAACATACTATGAAGACGTCTACTGTAGAGAAATCAGACCAATGGGCTCCCACAAAATCTATCTTTTCCTCTCTTTCTAATTATGTGTTTTACTTGAGCTAAAAACAAAATAGCGAGAAAACAAGTACTACTATTAAGCATTTCCAAACACAGATTCAACTGATTTACCTTTTTGGAAGGCAGTTGCGAACAAGGGCAAAAAAAAATACATCTAAATAATCTAATTAAGCTATGCAAATAAACTCGATGACGGTTAATACATATTAATAAATGTAATTCCTTCCAATAAATAAACATACCAATGTAATCAACAGTGTCTTTCAGAAGAAATCGCTTAACAATTGATAAAATCTTGGAACCAATCCAGGCAAAGACGTCAAATGGTGCACTGATAGCCAAAAGAATGCCAGAAACACAGGGATAATTGCAATGTAAAATAATACCAAATTTGAATCTAACTAATAACATGTAAGTAATAGGAGAATTTAGATTTTAATTACAGACGTTTATACAGTCCCTTTCCAAATGTATTAGAACAGCAAGGTCTTTTTTTCTGAAATCATTAGGGTTTAGGATAAAAAGAATGCGAGACCAGCTTTAGATCAGCTAACATCAATAAAAAAAAATAACTGACAGATTTCTTGCTGCCCGAGTACCATCTTAAGATTCAACACTTGGGTTTCGGCAAAGTGTTTTACCTGTACAGACAGCATTTGCAGTTTAAAAGGATAGACACATACGAAGACCAGAGAGCTGTTTCTGGGAGAAAAGAAACTAAATTCTATACTGGGGAAAAGAGGAAAAAACCAATCAGACCATGTATAAGCCTTAGGCACAGCCCTCGCATCCACCTTTTTACTGTAAACCTAGTTGTCTTTTGTGTACAGCAAAAGAATCAACTTTTTTTGCTGTTCCAATATTTTTGAAGCAAAGTGTATATTTATATTGCAACAGAATCTGTCTAGATTTGCTTTAAAAAAGTGTTTATAAAAAAATGTTTATAAATCAAATATTCTAGACATGCAAAAAATATTCTAAATCCAAACGCCAAAAAAAAAAAATATATATATATATATATATATATATATATATATATATATATATATATATATATATATATATATATATATATATATATATATATATATATATATACAGAAAAAGAAAAGTTTTGAAACAGGTTAATCTTACCTTAAGACGATAATGAGTCCATGTTGTAAAAAACTTGCACGAGGGGGGGGTTTACGTTGCCGGCGGTTTACGTGAAGCTTTCGGTAATTTGATTCTTAGCCATCAAACATTCAAAAATTTAGACTTAAATATTAGCAATAATACAAAGACGAATAAAAAGCTAAAAAAAAGAAAAAAAAGAAAAAAACAACAACCTTGAGCCGTGTTTATACCGTTGTTCGCAACTTTCACTCCTTTCAAACTCAACAAAAAAGCACATTCACGCGGACATCTTTAAATAAAATTGCAAGTAAATGATCAAATCTACATCATATTATATTCTGAAAATATACCAGGTGTCATTATAGACATGTTGTCTCTGATAAAATCTTAAACAATTCTATGTTCTGTGTATTACAAGTGAACACAAACTAAAACCCATAAAACCGGGGAGATTTCAAAGCACATCAATTTGTGCCCGACATTTAAAACTGCGTATTTATCTTGCGTCCTCTCTTACTCCAAAAATACAGATGCACACCCACATCCGGACTGTCCAAACAATGATGCCAGCTGGGGGGGTGTATGAGTCACACGTTCTCTTTCAAAGATCTCCCTTTATAAAGGGGAAAGTTCGGGGATACAGCAATAAACTGGAATTCCAGTTATTTAAAGCATACCTTCTTTCCTCTCTTGCGCCGTTTTGCTGATGATTTCTGCTCCTTGGTCGCTTCGTGGTCAGTCGTTGCTATGGAGATAGAAAATAAATAAACTGCAGCTTGAAAGATGTTTTTTTTTTTTAAATAATGGTTTGGTCCAAATTAGTGCAGAAATTACAGTTAAAGTATAACTTTCTACTAACCAAGAGGAATGTCCTTTTCTAAATCTAGCAAATCAGACCCTGTGGCTGTTCCAGGAGGATCTTTAGGTCCTTCTGATTCAGATAAAGTGACTGGTGGCTTGTGTGAGGAATCCTCAGGATCGGCCCAACTGAAAGGTGTAGACCTGGCTTCGGATTCCAGATCCCCACTGTAGTTACTGCCCTGGTCTGGATATATAGAAAAAATTTAATGATTCACACACATGTGGACACTAATTGTTGTTTAAAATGTTAATTCGCATACCTCCATGACACAGCGGTCTGCTCTTGGCCTTTTCCACATCTTCATCCTCTACGGAGCTTTGCGAAGGAACGCTGCCTTTAGTAGAACTTGGCTGTGCAGATTCCTGAGAAGCTGGCACAACCAGTGGCACGGGAATCTAAAAAAATCAGAACGAGAAAATTTAACCACAACGGCTCCCATACCAGACACTGTAGGGATGGATGGAGAAAACAAAAAAACAAAAAAGGACTGCGTGAGGATTTAAATACATACAGGAAAAGGGAATCCCAGCGGTAAGGGTGTGTACTGAGTGTACAGGTGCACGGGAACAGGAATGTATACAGGTGTTGGGACAGGTATAGGCACAGGCACCAGTTTCACTTTCTCTCCGTTTTCATCAATAACTGTGGAGAAAAAAAGGAATCGGATTAATTCTCAGGCTTTCAGTTTATTGAACGCGTTTCGAACGCAATCCTTTTTACGTGTGGAACGTCGTTAAAATCAGAGTTCCCTCACGAATATATTAAGTGGCGAACCGCAAGTATTAAACTTGAAAACATACACAACAATGCAAGGGATATATATATATAAAAAAAACAACGGTATTAAAGTTAGCGCAGTGTCACTATGGCTGCTCACTTCATACTGGAAATACGATTTGTAGCACTTTGTTTTGTTCAATGCTGCCCCTTCCATTTTTCAGACAGTCTATAAAGTACGAAAGTTAGGTTTTTACTAAAGTACGAGCTTTTTGAACCCCAATCCACATTTAGTCCCTGTTTGTTGTTATAACCACCTCCATTCATTCTAAGTGTGCTTGTGGTGTTAGTAGAACCAGGTTCTGATAAGGCCTGGGGTGCAGTCACTGTAACAATTCATCCCAAAAGTGTTCAGTAGGGTTGAGTTTAGAGCTGTATAGCGGGAGATCTAGACCATATCTTCATAGAACTGGCTCTAGTTAAAGTGAACTGAAAATGTCATATCACTAAATCCAAAATTGTCCTATACAATTGTGTGCTGTAACAGTTTGGGGAAGAACACCACATGGCTGGAAAAGCAAGTGTCCCATATCATGAAAACATGGAAAAAACTGTAAAAATACAAATACAAAACGAACCTGTCTTAGACAGGAGCTTTGGAGGCTCAAGTTCACACTGGATGCTCTGCTCGTCACTGATAGGTTTGCACATGATCGCTTTGTTTTTCAGCATCCGCCTCTGCTGAGGATCGCCGTTGACCGAGACATCCGTTTGCGTGCTTGCCTTAAAGACACACGATTACACGGTTATAGCAGGACCGAAGCAAGGAATCCTCATCGGATTTCCCGTAGTCGAATCTGATACTCACGTCGCCGCTGATTTTGGAGCTGGCGTTTGAGGTAGGCAGTGCTCCTGCGAATCATAGTTGCGAGATTATAATACCAAAACAAAATAAAAAGTCATCCAAATGAATACAAGCCATTCACAAGAATCTGAGTTACCTGTGAGTGCGGTGTTACCGGCCAACGCGGAGGCCAGGGACACAATGCCCCCGATGACCGGCATGTCTTTTGAGAGCGATAGAGGGGCTTGCGCTGTGGTGGGAGCAGTGTTAATACCTAGTGTAATGAGATAAAAAAAAAAAAGAAACGAAACAATTTTTCATTTGGGATAAAAGCAACATTTGGACAATAACAACGACTTCTAGTTGATTGTTTCCTTGGAACAACATGGCAAAATCTTAGAAGGATTTACATGAGATGCTCCCATATCACCATAGTTATTGCTATTAATGGAAGGAACTAAACTTTTGAAAGTATTGTGTGTGCAGACTAGGGGTCTAACGGTGCACATGTGCGGAACATAGTTCAAATCTGAGTTCGCTAAGGAACTAAAGTTAGCGCATTGTCACTGTGGTTTCACCCCAGTATCGGAAATGTGACAAATACGAGTTTTGCATATACGTGAAATTGCTGCCACCTTCGCTTTTACAACAGGTCTAGCTATATGGATTCATTTGCATTTTATGTACAGCTTCAAGAATTTCTCTCAAAAAGAGAAAATCCTGACAATTCCGCATATCGAGGGAGTGAACGAAGTGAAATATGAAATGGAACAAGTAGAATATATGTAAATGTAATATATATAATATATATAAAATGTAATATTAAATGCAAAACAATTATTTACAGTTCTGTATTACCCAAATGGGGTACAAATCATCAAACTAATTTAAATATTAGTAAAAGATAAACACAAGTGAAGACAGCATGCAGTTTGTAAATGAAGGCTTTTATTATTGAGGGAAAATAAAATCCAAAACTACATGGCCCTGTGTGAAAAAGTGTTTGCACCCTAAACCTAATAACTGGTTGGACCACCCTCAGCAGCCACAACTGCAATCAAGCGTTTGCAATTACTTGCAATGAGTCTGTTACAGCGCTGTGAAGGAATTCTGGTTCACTTATCTATGCAGAATTGTTGTAATGCAGCCACATTGGAGGGTTTTTCGAGCTTGAACTGCCGTTTTCAGGTCATGCCACAGTATCTGAATAGGATTCAGGTCAGGACTTTGAATAGGCCATTCCAAAGTCTTCATTTTGTTTCTCTTCAGCCATACAGAGATGGGCTTGCTGGTGTGTTTTGGATCACGAAATCACAAACAGATGGCCAGACATTTTCCTTTAGGATTTTTTGGTAAGCAACAGAATTCATGGTTCCATTTATCACAGCAAGTCTTCCAGGCCCTGAAGCAGCAAAACAGCCCCAGACCATCACACTACCACCACCATATTTTACTGTTAGTATGATGTTCTTTTTCTGAAATGTGGTGTTACTTTTATGCCAGACGTAACGGGACACACACCTTCCAAAAAGTTAAACTTTGTCTCGTCAGTCCACAGAGTATTTTTTCAAAAGTCTTGGGGATCATCAAGATGTTTTCTGGCAAAACTGAAATCAGCCTTTATGTTCTTTTTACTCAGCAGTGGTTTTCGTCTTGGACCTCTGCCATGCAGACCATTTTTGCCCCGCCCCTTCTTATGGTGGAGTCAAGAACACTGACCTTAACTGAGGCAAGTGAGGCCTGCAGTTCTTTGGATGTTGTTGTGGGGTCTTTTGTGACCTCTTGGATGAGTCGTCGCTGTGCTCTTGGGGTAATTTTGGTCGGCCGGCCACTCCTGGGAAGGTTCTCCACTGTTCCATGTTTTTGCTATTTGTGAATAATGTCTCTCACTGTGGTTTGCTGGAGTCCCAAAGCTTTAGAAATGGCTTTATAACCTTTTCCAGACTGATAGTTCTCAATTAATTTTTTTCTCATTTGTATCTGAATTTTTTTGGATCTCGGCTTGATGTCTAGTTTTTGAGGATCTGTTGGTCTACTTCACTTTGTCAGGCAGGTCCTATTTAAGAAATTTCTTGATTGTGAACAGGTGTGGCCATAATCAGGTCTGTGTGTGGCGAGAGAAATTCAACTCAGGTGTGATAAACCAAAGTTTCAACAGGGGGGCAAACACTTTCACACAGGGCCATGTAGTATTGGATTTTGTTTTCCCTCAATAATAAAAACCTTCATTTAAAAACTGCATGTTGTGTTCACTTGTGTATGCTTTTACTAATATCAAAGGTCTGGAACATTAAAGTGTGACAAACATGCAAAAAAGACCTAAGACCCGTGCTTTGGTTTGGCTTGCATTTTAGATTTCTTCCAGCTATTTGGGGTTTGGAAGAACCAATAATTTTAATAACCAAATATTTTCTTTGAACATGATGCTCTTTTTGAAAATTATTTCCACTTATGTGGACACTCGGTCTGTATTTACAGAAAACAATCAAGACACCATTGTGTAACAAAGTGCAGATATTTTTTATTTACAGTCTGAGCACTGTGCCTGAACATTTTTCATTGTTACTGTTGTATATATAACTGTTTCAACTACTGAACATTGTTATGGAAAAACAAAATTTGTAAAAAAAACAAGCTATCATATCAAAAAAACTTCAACTACTCCAAACTAGGAATGTCCTTTTTATCTGTGGGAACATTTGATCACACTTAACCGCTGTGAAAGACTGTGTAACAGTTGCGTTCAGCTTGCAAGCACAAGAACACCTTGCATGTTACACAACGGACTCGAGTTTTCCCAGAACAGCCTGTCGCTCTGCAGCGCGCTGCATTCTTAAGGTTGACCACCTCTGGAAGATGTGCATTAGCCCTTCTGCGGACTGAGATGTGAGGCACTTCCTTCACAGAACGCTTTTTCTTTGGTTCTGAATGGTCTGTGTTGTCTTCCTGCTCTGAGAGGTCTGTACTGTCCTCCTGTGCATTGTTATGTTGAGCCAAAAATGTCTTAGCCACTTCCATTCGGAATTCAAGAAATTGCATAATGCCCTTTCTTGGTGTGCCACGTACTGTGTGGTCTTGGCGATACAGTAGCCAGCTGTTGGCTAAAGCAACATCTGTGAAGTGCATTAGCATCCGAAGCGTCCACTTCTTGGTACGGACACTCATTCTATAGTAGCTGATCATCCTGTTTGTGAGGTCAACCCCACTCATCTTTTTGTTGTATTCACGAACAATATTTGGTCGTCTGATAGACACATATTGTTTCTCTTTCTTGTCCCATCGCTTGCAGGTGTCTTCGGGCTGTGCATCATGAACAACAGACAGCATCAATACCGGCTTGTTGTCATACCACTTTACAACACAAATTTTCCCGTCTTCAGAGGTAACTTGTGCTGAGGTACCTCTTCCATTCTTTTTCATTATTTTGTCACTTGGTAGCTTCAGCACTGCTTCGAAAACCCGATTCTTCATAACTGTACCAGTCAGGTACACCTGCTTCTCCATCATTCGATTTACAGTTTTGATGGATGTAAAGAACCGATCGCAGTACACTTTTGTACCAGGATGGAGAGTTTCAGACAGACGATTAATGACCAAACCTCCCAAACCCAGTTCACCTGGTTCCTGGACCTGTGCAATCAGTGCATCTGCACCCTGATATAACTCAAAGTCGAGCATGATGCCTTCTGGTGAAGCACAAACAAAGTTTTTCATGCCAACTGGATTGGGCTTCATTGGCAGATATTGTCGAAAAGGACAGGCTCCTGTAAATGGGATGATTTGCTCATCAATAGAAACGCTCTCGGGTCTTGTAAGAGACCTGCAGCCTTTAAGAATGCAATCAAGAAAAGGTCTCACCTTCCAGAATTTGTCGCATTCCCTCAGGTCTTCTGGAACGTCATCATCGATGACCACCTTTATTGAGTGCCTCAGTTTGTAAAATCTGTCGCGTGTGAATCGTTCTGTGATTGCTGGGAAACTTAACGCGCTGGACCAGTACATCCTGATTTGTGGGTACGGAACACAGGACATCAAAATTGAGGCACCAAAGAAATGAAACATCTCGTCAACTGATGTGCTGAGTGGGTACCCACTCCTAGCTAGTGTTGTAGCATTGGAGCAGTTTACAATCAGTTTCATTAAATCTTTATCAATATACTGGTTTACATAGTCCAGTGTGGTCCAGCCTTCTCTGTCCTGCTCAGTTTCCTCCCCAGGCTCAAACTGGGCTAGGTTTGGGGTCAGTTGAGCAGCCCTCCAGCACACTCCTCGTCCTTGCTTGGGTTGTCCTTGAAAGCTTGGTCCTGGTGTTGGCTCTTCAGAGTCAGTGTTTGAGCCATCAGGCTCACTATGGCGGCGTTTACGTCCCCGGCTCGCCACAGTGGACTGTGGAGTGGGGTCTTTATCCCCACTACTCTCCTCCTCACTGCTGCTTGGCTCCTGTTGTGGAGGATGGTAATCAACATCCTCTATGGGGTCATCAATGTCAGATAAGTCTTCTACCTCTGAGTTGTCCCCAGCAATCGACTCCAGTACTAATTCCAGTGCCTTTGACAGAGGAATAGGCTCTGGAAATGATATCATGCAAAAATAATAAAAAATTAATGTAAAGTTATTTATCACACATGCAATGTCAATTAATACTGTTGTAAACGCTTGTAAATGTATGTTTTGTAACAAATTCTTGCTAAACTATGTTTTCACAGTTACATTTTTAATGAGGCTAAGTCCCATTTTCCACATATGTGGACCTCAAGTTAAGCAGCATAGTAAATCTTTACTGTTACAAAAGATTGGTAAATATTTCATGCCATATTAATCACAATATTATGCATAACTGAACAAGAATCAACAATGAAATTTTATTAGATTTTTTTTTTACCTTGAGGACGTTTTGGTCTCATGTGACTGACTTTTCAGACGTGTTCTCCGCCATCTTGAAATTTCTATGTAAAGAATTTTTCTTTTCTGACACCACCAGGTGGCAGTATAAGTGTCCACGTTTGTGTACAACAGGTTCCAGTTACACAGAATTAAGTATTATGGTGCACACAACAAAAAAATGTGACGTGACACCAGGTCGTAGGAGGGAGTGAATTTTGTGTACCGTTAAACTGCTAGTGTAGACTCGCTCTCAAAATATTATGCTTCCATATTTTCAAGCCATTCTTTATATTTTGAATGATTTTTTTACGTTTTGAAAACAAAAATAAAATGGCAATATCCTTTTCCATTTTACACAAAACAATGATTAAAAAAATGTTCACGATATCGGGCCGTACCGTTGCTGTTTGGCTGGTCTGGGATGATACTCTTGGAGCAAAAATGCAACAAACACTGCAGGTTGCAGAAGTGTCGGACCGTTTCGTCCCATCTGATGCTCTCTTTAAGCGGTCCCTGATTCCTACAAGCATGACACTTTGCCATCTATTGACAGAAGCAAATAGAACATACGCTCACCTTTCAGTATCACTGGAGAACCTGTGCACTGATAAAGGGGCAGAACAATGCATATGATCATGCAGATACAGTGAATGTTTACATTAAACACACCAGTATGGGGAGAAAAAAAAAAAAAAAAAAAAAAAAAAGTGTGAGCTCTATGACTCCTGGGTGTTGGGGCCCGATGTGCGTGTTTGAGATTTTTACACACAACAGTCTCTAGAGTTCACACTACATGTGAGATTGTATCGAGCTGTTAAATGATTCTATCGCTAGGTACGTCGAATGCAAAGCAACACAACCACCACCATATCAGCAAAAGTAGACATAAAACCTTATAACTAGCACACATTCTTTTCAGCCATAAGGTATTCGTTATTCTGATCTGACCTCATAGAAGAGAACGGTGTAGAGAGACATGCACTCTTTGGAGCAGAACTCCTCCAGTTTTCCCCCGAAGTGATTCTGGAGGCTTTTGTGGGTCACATTGCTGCAGTAGGCGCAAACTCGGCTCTGACCTCCGTGTTGCTTGGCGTAGTCGTGTTTATAGAGCAGCTTGCAGCCTGTTCGAGAGAAACGATCAAATACAAGCAGGATTACAAACACATGATACAGAAACCTGTATTATATTAGAAATATACATCTCTCTCCTGCTCTTTTCTATATCATCTATCCATCTCTCTCTCAGATGCAAGTTGTCCTTTGTATCACGATGTATTGTTTTTAACATTTTTAACACATTTAAATAACGATTTATTTATATATAATTATCAGGAGGTGCGGTATACTTTATTATTTAGAAAGTGACCAGTCATTTGTGACCAATATTTTCTATGTAGGTCAATTTCTCCTCGTTAAACTGTTTCTCAAGGGGGTTCTATCAACACCACTGCTGCTACGTGAAAAAGATGCATCACAACACTACGGAGACCGAGGCGTGTCCTGAGGGGTCACATAGAGATCATCTTCACACAATGCCTGGTTGTATTTAATCTTATTTGCACTATAAAGGCTGGTTTTGTGAAGGGGCCATGCGTTAGAAGTCAGAAGGCACTTAAGTAAATTGATAATTTGCTGTCTGTCTGAACCAAAGAAATAAAAGCGTACTATCTGTACCATATTGAATTGCAGAGCTTATTTCTTTCTATTACATCGGATCACACCACATCATAACAGAGGTTTTTATATTATATACAGTCGTCACTCGTTTATCGCAGTAGTTACCCGTCACTGCATTCTTTATTTTTATTGGCTAAATATGGTGACAAATATCTTCAACTCCGCCCCTTTTTATTTATTTTTTTACGTCATCGGACACTTCAACTAAAAAACAAGCAAAACCTATGTTTTTTTGGTAATGCATCTTTCATTTCTTATGATGAACTGAAATGTGGACCATTCGCAAAACAAAATAGTTATGAGCCAAATTCGCGATAAATTGGGACCGCAATATTGGAACCGTGTATCCAGTACAGACCAAAAGTTTGGACACACCTTCTCATTCAAAAAGTTTTCTTTATTTTCATTAATATGAAAATTGTAGAGTCACACTGAAGGCATCAAGGGCTATTTGACCAAGAAGGAGAGTGATGGAGTGCTGCGCCAGATGACCTGGCCTCCACAGTCACCGGACCTGAACCCAATCGAGATGGTTTAGGGGTGAGCTGGACCGCAGAGTGAAGGCAAAAGGGCCAAGCATCTCTCAGGGAACTCCTTCAAGACTGTTGGAAGACCATTTCAGGTGACTACCTCTTGAAGCTCATCAAGAGAATGCCAAGAGTGTGCAAAGCAGTAATCAAAGCAAAAGGTGGCTACTTTGAAGAACCTAGAATATGACATTTTTCATTTGTTTCACACTTTTTTGTTATGTATATAATTCCATATATAATTCCACATGTGTTAATTCATAGTTTTGATGCCTTCAGTGTGAATCTACAATTTTCATAGTCATGAAAATAAAGAAAACTCTTTGAATGAGAAGGTGTGTCCAAACTTTTGGTCTGTACTGTATATATTCTCCTAAGACCCAACTTTGGTTTGGCTTGCATTTAAGATTTCTTCTAGCTATTTGGGGTTAGGAGGAACCAATAAATATAATAACCAGATATTATCTTTGAACATGAAGCTCTTTTTGAAAAACAATCTGTCTGGAACCACAGAAAACAATCAAGGCATCATTGTGTAACAAAGTGCAAATCTCTTTTATTTACAGCCTGAGCACTATGCCTGAACATGTTTCATTGTTATTCTTGCATATATAACAGTTCCAACTTCTGAACATGGATACGGGAAAAAAAAATTTAACAAGCTGTCATATTAAATAAATAAATAAATAAATAAATAAATAAATAAATAAATAAATAAAATAAAATAAAATAAAATAAAATAAAAAAAACAAACATTTTCGCTGTGAAAGACTGTGTAACAGTTGCTTGCAGCTTGCAAGCACAAGAACACCTTGCATGTTACACACCAGACTCGGGTTCTCCCAGAACAGCCTGTCGCTCTGCAGTGTGCTGCATTCTTTAGGTTCACCACCTCTGGAAGATGTGCATAAGCCCTTTTGCGGACTGAGATGTGGGGCACTTCCGTTGTCTTCCTGTTCTGAGAGATCTGTACTGTCGTCTTGTGCATTATGTTGGGCCAAAAATGTCTTAGCCACTTCCATTCGGAATCCAAAAAACTGCACGATGCTTTTTCTTGGTGTGCCGCATACGGTGTGGTCTTGGCGGTACAGTAGCCAGCTGTTGGCTTAGGCAACATCTGTACAGAGCATGAACATTTGAAGCTTCTTGGTACAGACACTCATTCTGTAGTAGCTGATCGTCCGTCCTGTCTGTAAGGTTAAATCCCACTCATCATCTTTTTCTATTCGCAAGCATATTGTTTCTTGTCCCATCGCTTGCAGGTGTCTTTAAGCTGTGCATCATAAACATCAGACATCATCAGTACCAGCTTGTTGTCATACCACTTTACAACACAGATTTTCTTCAGTGGTAACTTGTGCTGAGGTACCTCTTCCATTCTTTTTCATCGTTGTGTCACTTGGTAGCTTCAGCACTGCTTCGAAAACTGCTTCGGATGGAGATTTTGGACCAACGATCACTGACCAAACCTCTCCCAAACGCAGTTCATTTGGTTCTTCAACCTGTGCTCAGTTTTATAATCAGGATCAAACTGGGATATTGGGGTCAACTGAGCAGCCCACCAGTGCGCTCCTCGTCTTTACTTGGGTTGTCCTTGAAAGCTTGGTTGTGGTGTTGGCTCGTAGTCTACGTGTACAGGGTACGACCTGAACGATAACCAGACGTTTCACCAGCAAGACAATGTTGTCGAAGACGAAGGCTACCTTTGACAGTGGAATATGCCCTGGAAATGATATCATGAAAAAACTTTAATAAAAATCAAGTTATTTATCACATGAATTATTAACATTTATTAATTATTTTATTTATCACACATGAATAATTTTAAAATTGTTTTTTTAGCAATTATCAACTAAATGTACTACATTTTATTTATACTGTTGTAAACAATTGTAAATTGATGTTTTCTAACAAATTTTTCACAAACAGTCTTTCCATTGTCCACATACGTGGACCTCGAGTTTAGCAGCCTGGTAAATCTTTACGGTTACAAATTTTTTTTACATTTGCATGCCATATAAATCATACAACACTATTATACATCACTTGAAAAGAACCAACAATTAAATGTTATCAGATATTTTACCTTGCGGACCTTTTGGTCAGATGTGTTCTCCGCCATGTTGAAATTTCTATGCAACGTGATTTTCTCTTCCGACGCCACCAGATGGCAGTGTAAGTGTCCACGTTTATTTTCAAAAGGTCCCAGTTACAAAGAATGAAGTATTATGGTGCACACAACCAAAAATGCGATGTTCACGTATGTGGTTGCCAGGTCGTATCTATTATAAATAATAGATATAAAAACTATCTACAGCATTATTTACTTGTGTCTCATTTCATTTAACATTTCAACAAATAAACTTTATCAAGTTTATTATCCGTACAATTTTATATTTCATATTTATTTCACGCCTTTTTTTTTTTATTGGTTTCCTCCAACAAATAATTAAACCCTGCACCGATGCTGCAGTGTTACATCATGCGTAATGTTCAAATAAATAAATGAAGAAATAAATACATACATTGATGTGCTGCTAATAATAGAACGAGAATAAATGGGAGCAAAGCCGAGCCTGACCTTCGCAACAGAAAGTCCGCGGCTGCTTGTCGTACGTGACGATTTCCTTGGCAATTTTCTCTTCTTTGCAGTACTCGCAAACCGCTCCGACGTCTCGTTCCCTTTTATACATGTCGCAGCACAGGCGTGAGCAGAAGAGGCCCGTGTGATTCTGTTGCACAAACAATAAATTTCACACACAGAAAATTTGCATTAAAATACATATAAAAGTGAATCCCTCCATGCCCAGAGCTCTACCTTAAACTGAAGGACTTCGGGTTTCGAGCTGAATTGTTTCTGGCACTGTTTACAGGTGAGTTTGGCAGGTCCGAGAGCTTCTGCCTGCTGCTGGGGGTCGTGCGAGTTTGTCGGTCGGGAAGCAGGCACAGACGGCGGGGAGGTGTTTTGAACGGAAGCAGGCACTGAAGATGGATGAAGAGGCACGGGAGGTTGGGGGCCCGTATTTGGACTGTGATAGGACCCTCCGTTTATTTGGGAGGACCTCTGCAGCCGCTCCTGGAAGACAACGTATAGATATTATAGAAAAGAAAAGAAAAAGTGTTATATAATATTTCTTATAATCTATAAGAATCTCCTCTCACACATACAAGCAAAATATTGGGGTTTAGTCGTTAACCACCAATCTCGGTTGTTCAAAGAAGTCTGACTATAATAATCTGACTGCTTCAATGATTAATTTTCTACTACATGCAATTTTCAAAACTAAAACCAATTGACATTATATTCATTAACATGATCAAATTACATATAACATTTATCTCTGTGTTCATTGTTAAAAGCGCTCAGAATAATACTGAACTGAAAAAGTTCAAGTACTGCTGAATGAGATGATTCTAAGACTCAGCGCTCAGACAGGCTCAGATCCTAAGACTTTGGCTAAAGGAGCTCTGTTGTTCTATAAGTAGGTCATGGAGAGGGTGCTGTGGAATCGATCGGGAACGAATTAATAAAAAAAAAAGACAAAAAACGTCCTCCGTCCTGCTGCAAGATAGCAATAACAGCAAAACATCATTACGTACATGTTGCTGTTCTTGGCTGTGTAGGTTTATGACAGCATTAGGAAAACTGTTTTGTATAATTTGAATTAGCTCGTTTTGTTGTCAATAAAGATCAGTTTCTCAAGTTGTTGTCATGACTACACCACACAAAACCGTGACATTTTTCAGTTCAAAATTCCAGACTTTTAACAATTAACATCTGAAATATTAATTTGAAATTCCATATAACATACGTTACGTTAAAATCTCTGATGTTTTTCATGTGTTTAGTCGCATGTACTGTCATGGCAACTGCTACCTCACAATGTAACAACCAATCACAGATGTGCAAATCCGGTCTAGGGCCGAGAGTCTGCTTCTAACTCCACATCCACGCTGACACGGCGTTTTCAGTCAACAAAAACGTAGCGTTTAGAAAAATGGATCAAGTGGATGGAAAAAAATGAGGGTTTCGAAAACGACGACGCATCTTTAGACACCGACGCAACGTTACAAAAAGCAGGAAAGCAAATAAATGGAAGGGGGAAATGGCGCAAGTCAAAGAGTCTTATGTTTTGGGAAATGGTTGAAAATGAAATTGTGGACGCCGAGCATTTTTACACAGAAACGCTGTTTTCAAATGGATCTGGATTAGTTTAGTCTTTTATTTTATAAAAAAAAAAAAATAATAAATACAAAAATAAATTTAAAAAAAAAAATAAATAAAAAAAATCACACACACACACAATTATTATTACTATTATTATTATTATTATTATTACTATTATTATTACAGTCAACCCTCGATTTGGGAACATTTGTGGGTTCTCATTTGGAACCCAACTAACAGCAAGTTGCGGATTATCTAAAAATCCCTTTGGGAATCCGCAGCAGGACCGAATGTTCTGGAACGTTAGGACTAACATTTTAAATTGTATTCACTAACAAATTTCAATAATTTTATAACACATTATTAAAGTGAAATAATGAAATATTTTTTCCCTCAAAATCTTAACTTTATATTTTAGAAAAGCAAATGGGGCAATGGTATAGAAACACATTCTCCAATACTCAATGTCCCCCCCCCCCCCCCCAATACTAATCCAGACCTAGAAACAACTGAAATCAAAACGAGCAGGAACCGTGCTTGAAAACACATTTTCTTGTTCACAAGCCCTGAAGTGTTTTGTAGGAACTTGGTTGAGATTAACACCGTATAGTGTTTAGGTACCCATTATAATTTCTTCTGAACGGGTGTGAATTACCTGGAATCTGCCGACACACTCATATGAGCAGAAGTTCCGGATGGATCCGTCAGACATAGCCAAGTGATACTGAGGAACCGCTAACTTCTGGCAATTTGTACACGGGAATGAAGCACCTGCATTAAACGCATAACGTAATCAGGCATCTTACACACAGAGAGCATTTCTTTGATGTACTTACAAAAGTTGTAATGAATTAAATTAATTTGGTATATTGAACTTTTAACATTTTTATTTATTTATTTTTTTTTTTAGAAAAACCTCATATCTTTTCCTGAGACAAAATTTACACAAGACCATTGACAATTCCCAGTTTAAAAACTGGGATGCTAATTACTGGGACACTAACCTGACAAGGTGCAGGATGCCTGGCTGTTAGCCACACATCTGGAGGAGCAGAAGAACTCGATGACTCCCTGTGCGTTCGTGCCTTCCATCATCTGATCCATAGCTTTAAAATCCTGACAGCAGGGGCAGTGGACTCTCTTACCGCTTTTCTGTAGAGGGAACAAACGTTTGTGAGGCGACAAAAGGATTCAGATGTTTACCCGATGAGCCAGGACGTTAAAGTAACTCTTCTGATTAAAATAAAGGATGATGGAGTTCATTAAAATTAACTAAAACCATAAAACATTTGGGTTGTAACTTTTCGAAAAAACCCTGCTGAACCAATAAAAGTTTTAAGATCAAACTGCACATTTACATTATACGGCAAAAGTATTGGGACACCGGAATTTTCCAGGTGCACATAGTTTTTCCTAGTGTTTTCACAAAGTTGTATAGGATTGTCTTTGGGTGCATTCCTGTTCTGGAATGACAATGTGCTCAAAGCCAGCTCCATGAAGATCTATTTTACATGGGTTTGAATGAAAGATCTCGAGTGGCTCTCTTAACACCTTTGTGGCTGAATGAGCACAAACCTAACTACCCTCCAAAAATCTAGCGGAACATCTTCCCAGAAGAGTGGAACAGTAAATAGAGAAAAAAAAAAAACAGTTGTCCACAAACTTTTGTTTATATAGCGTATATGATGTACTAATTCTATGAAAATGATATGCCTAAATTGAGACATGTAAATCTGAACCTGTTTGAAAGTGGTGATGCAGGCAGGGCTGCAGAATTTCTTTATGGCGTCCTCTATCTGTACGAGGTGATAGTTTCCTGTGACGGTGCAGTTGCCGCAGCTCTCGCAGCAGCTCATGGACAGTCTTTTAGACGAGCGGAAACGTGAGAAGCATTCGTCGCTGCAGAGTCGGTGCAGAACACCCTGGTGATTCACTTCATGTTGAATCTGAGAAAGAAATCGACAACATTTTATATGGATATAATATTAATTTCTATAATATATATATATATATATATATATATATATATATATATATATATATATATATATATATATATGTATATCTAGAATATTGTTGGAGCAAAAAAATACATTTCCCTTTTGAAATTTATATTAAATGTATATTATATTATGCAAAAATATACTGTTACATATGCTGCTCTAAAAACAAATTTCCTAGCCAGACATGCGCATGTCAAGGGGTTTTAACTTTAGTATATTTGAAAATGCTACTCTCATTGACGGACACTTGCTGGAAGCACATTTCGGAAATAGCATTATGGTTTAATTTCCCAGGAGATATTTGCAGGGAATTGTTTCTCGAGCATTCAGCGATTACAAAACGACTAAGACAAGACACTAAAGCACAGACCTCTAGTGGATAAAACAGCATGTGCATCTATGAATCACAGTCAGACCAGGGCACCTTGCGACCGTATTACGTTGTCGGGTGCCACACTGGTTCCCAACCCTGCCTCTGTTTACCTCTTGTCTTGGATATTAAAAAGTTTTCCTTGGTCTAAATACATCTAATTCAAGACCTGTACCACTTCAGTGAGATCCCTTCCTGAGGTAAAGTATATAAGGTAAAGCAGGGAGCACAAAATCATGTAAAACTGTGAGGAACCAAAGTTGTGAGTTTGTGGATATTATTTTGAGTAAGTGAAACCCGGAAAAACTATCTTTATGGAATTTTGCAGATCGCACACAGTACCAGCAATCCACTATTGGTGAACAAACATCCAATATACACCTCATATTGTAAATGTAATCTAATTTTTCTAGATATATTGCATTTTACATACACTTTTGCATATTCTAAATGTAAATTTTTCACTTTATATACATAAATATTCTTACTGTATGTCAACATCTTTCAATGGCCAGAGCCTTTATTTTTATTTGCTGTACATATAACTATTTATCTGCAGGTTTTGGTTTATTAAAATGCTACTCTTTGCACTTCTGGTAGATTCCAAACTGCACTAGGTAAGGACATTTAAATTTGTTTTCTTTCTTTCTTTCTATCCATCCATCCTCTGAACTGCTGAAGACATCTTAAAGTGGACTGTAATTCAAGACTCACAGCTACACAGTATTAAAGCCTTGTTCTTCATTGGATTTTTCATAGAATAATCGAAGATGCCCTGAAGCTTACCTCACTGGGATTTCTGCACACGGAACATCTAACGATGGACTCCTCTTCAGTCAAACCTTCAACTCTCGACTTGTAAATGCTCAGACAGGACAGGCTACAAAACTCCTTCAGGTTGTTTGCTGAGTCAACTGGAACGGTTATCAAGTCTTTTGGATTCCCGATAACCCTTGGAGATAAATTGGGGGGGAAATAAAAGAACATACATATTTTCAAATGCCTGGTTCTTCTTTTAATTTGTTTAACTTAAGCTGAATGAAAGGTGAAAAATGAAAGGTGAACTGTGCAAGCAGGGGGAGATGAGAATGATATCATGCATCTAAAGTTTAATTCACTTTACATGTGACTCACTTGAGACAAAGGTGGCAGGTTTTCTTCGGGGCAATATTGGGTGCCGGAGGCAGCGTGAATCCAGTCAGGCACACAGTAGAGCAGAAGAGCTGATTGGAACCCTTTTTTTGAAAAGCAGTCTGACCTTTTTGAAGAACCTTAGAGCAGCCTGAGCAGCAGATTCGCACCGGACCTGGAGGGGGCTGGGGCTGGGGCTGGAGTTGATGTGTGGGCTGGGGCTGTGGATGGGACGGCGGTTGTGTCTGGAGCTGAGGTGGGGTCTGCGGCTGGAGCTGGTGCGGGAGCTGAGGATGAAGAGGGATTTGGTGCGAGAGTTGTGGCTGTAGTTGGTGCGAAAGTTGCGGCTGAAGCTGAGTTTGGAGATGCGCTTGAAGCTGTGCTTGGAGTTGAAGCTGAGGTTGGAGATGCGTTTGAAGCTGTGCCTGAAGATGAGTCTGCAGATGGGGTTGAAGCTGGGCTAAGGTCTTGGGCTGAAGCTGGAGGTGTGCTTGAAAATGAGGTGGCATTTGAGCTTGCAAGACTATAGGAGGTGGTCTGATTGGTGAAGCTCTCTGAGTGATAGCAGAGAAAGGGGCGGGTTGTGGGGCTGTGACAGGAGCTGGAAAAGGTCATGCAGACACAGTAAGATTGGTTGGTTTAATTATAGTTTTTCTTGAAAATCGTTCATCTAAACAATCTTCCGGCTTGTGTTTAAGAATAATTTCATAATAAGTAATCACAAATTTGCTGAACAGCTCACTCACCAGAAATGGAATCACTGTTTCCTCGAACAGAAAAGACAGAGCTGATCCTCAGTTCATCCAAAGGAACCAAAGACTGAAATACAATAAAACAAAAACATCTATGCAAGAAATGTGGTCTAGTGAGACATGCTGACTCCTTCTAAGCAGGTCAAACTGTAGTATATACCCAGTGTTTTATTGCCCATCTTGACCCTAAATATGCACCACTGTTCCACTCGTTTAGAGGCAGCATGGTGGGGCTGGGATTTGAACTCATGACCTTTGGATGCAAATAAGATACCCAATAAGATACCACTTTCCTCATTTCAGCTGCACCGTTGCCACATACAGTGTAGTGAACATAAGTGCAGCAAAATGCACCAAATGAATGGTGAATACACCAAAAAAAATGTTCAGTCACATGCTTTTGTGCTTGGGATGTGTTGCTGGGATCAAATCACCACCAAGCTGCCGCTACTGGGCTCTTAAACAATGACTTGATCCCTCAACTGCTCACTTGAAAGTCACTCTGGATCAGGGCTGTAAGAGTTCCTCGAGGAACTCTAGAAATTAATTACAAATAATTGCAAAAATGTATTTGCCTCAAAGCTTTCTTTAGTCCATTTAACTATACACTGAGCACTGTGTTTCCCACGGACAATTATTACTGACCACTAAACTCTGGAGTGCTCTGGACAGGTAACACAGAAGGCGCTGCAGAATGAAAAATAGAAAAACTGGGAGGAAACTGCGAGGTATATTTTTTTTATATACAGTGCGTTTAAAAACGCCCTGGGCAGTGGCGGCGTAAAACAGGTAGTGGAGCATGTTTTTAAAGCTGGCCATAAACACGTATTTAGCGCATGAAAAATGTTAAGCAACTTACTCTGGATGGGGTCTGCCAAATGCCATAAATGTAAACATATTTAACAGTTGATAGCGGCTCTACATAAGCATTCGCTTGAACAGATTTGTGCTGCTTGCAAGGAAAGTGCAAAATGGGCAACAGCCAACGTTCCACAGGCTGTAAGTGGGTCAGGATCCGAACGTTCGGGGAATAAAAATATATATAAAAGGCCTCGCCCATTTGTCCACAAGTAATCCACTTTCCTTGAGGCTACATAATTTCCTGAAGCTCTTTGGTCTAAAGTAGGATATGCAGTCATGGGAAACCAAAGGGTTTGACATTTTGCTTATAATGTGCCAATAATTCTGAGGTGCATTGTTTCATGGTGCATTTCACAACATATACGCTTCAATGAACATTGCAGCATGGTGCTTGCTTTCAATTATTGTGATTCATCTATGCAAGAACCTCCATTTAGATTTTTTGATTAGTACCTCGTTATCGCCGTTCTCAAGCTCCTCTTTAACCCGACTGATATCAGAGTTGGCAGAACTGACGAGCGCTTTGTCATAGTCCTCATCTATGGGCTCATCCTTTATTTTTTTCAAAGGAGAGGAAAGGATTTCCTTTTGGCTTCCTTCACCTGGTTCCTGTGACGATGCCTGTTGGAGGAATCAGGGAAAATCAATACATGCGTTTTTCTAAGTACTCGTCACTTCCAGCGAGTGCAACACTGTAACTTACACTGCCTTCGGTTTGGGAGGGTCTGTCCTCCACCTGAGAGCTCTGCACACCTTCGCCTGCAATTAACCAAAAATAAAACCACTTAATAAACACCATATAAAATGTTTATACTTTTTTTTTTTATACCAAGGACCTCAGAAATTTTTTTTTATTTGTGGCTGAAGTTTAATATTTGACTTTTGTAATAATGTTTTCAATAGGACTTTGAGTTGAATGTAACCAGAAGGTACACTATATAGACAAAAGTCCACTGTATTGTCGCCTGACTTTTCCCGCCATATGTCGGAGACACAATTCTATAAAATTTTTCCTGCTTTTGAAATAGCAGACCCAAACCTGTTCAATGCATGACAGAAGCCCCTGTGCACAGAGCTCAGGTGCATGAAGATCTGGTTTATATTGGTTGGAGTGGAAGATCATGAGTGGCCTGCTACTGAGTTCGGAACTCATCGCTATTGGATACCTTTGGCATGAATTGGAGCAATGATTGCACGACACTCAGGAGAGTGGAGGTTCTTATAAGAGCAAATGGGGATTCAATGTGGAATATAATGTTCAAAAAGCACCTGCAAATCTTATGCTCAGGTGTCCATAAACTTTTGTCCATAGAGTGGAACCTATACAATTTCTTTGTATGCCATTTTGTACCTTTGATACTAATTATATTAATTACTATAATTTTAATTAGTCCAACTACATCCAAATACGAGGAAAAAATAAAACTATCTTCAATGAGGAGCACAACAGAAAGGTGTCAGGATGTGTGGACGATAAGAACTAAACGAAACAAAATACTATGTTTTTATTTTTTTCGAGAACATCACTCACCCGCATCGTTATCTCCAAGCGCGACCGCGTTTCCGTTTTCCTTCTCATCTCGACCGTCGGTCTGCTTGTCTTTTTGAGTAGGGCTGCTCTCCACGTCACCCTCATCTTCGACTGCTCCAAAAACAGGAAGTCCGTCCAGCTCGTCTTCCTCCACGCCTTGCTTGGACGAATCGGATTTCGGAATCTCGGCCGCTGGAAACGATAAACGTGTTTCGACGGTCGGTTCAAAAGATTCGAACATTAAATTCGCGTTTTCAGTTTGATGGAACATTGCGAATGTTTGAAACGAAATCCACCTGATAGTTGGACAGTAATTGACTACGAAAAAGGTTGGACATTTTGGTATAAATGAATAAAAAATAAAGAACTCATGTAAGACAGAGAACAGAAGATGTTAGCAGACTGCTTCAAACCCCCACAGTCAAACACGGAGGTGGAAACAAAGGTTTGGGGTTGTTTTGGAGCAGGGATAGTTGGAGACTTATTTCAGGTGAAAGAAACCAACATGGCAACCATTCCATACCTCAACACCATGCAATTCTATCTGAACTTCGGCTCATTGGAACTGACTTCAATATAAAACAAGACAATTTCCAGCTAGTGAAGATCACCTGTGGTCGTTTTACAGGAGGCATGACAAAATATTACAGCTGAATGTTTAAGGAATCAAACTGTTGTCCTTTTTGATGATAAAGTGGAACATCTGGACATTTATACATTTGTTTCGTCCATGTAATGGCGTTAAATATCCTAGTTTGTTGCATAAAAACAAAAGGACGTGTCTCAAAAACAAAAGAAAAAATAGGCGTTTCAAACTTGTTTATATATTTATAATGTTTATTTATACATTTGTATATCTTTAAAGTTGTTGGCATATTAATATACAATAACGTTTGGCACTATTTACAATTTTGCTTTGTTTCCTAACTCACAAACAAAGCAGTATCTTCATACTAGTTAGCAGACTACAACTTTGTCGCTTGTAATGGGCCACTAAATATTTTACCTCCACTTTAAACCAATATGCAGGTCATATTTCTTCAATATGCGCCTCGTTTCCGCCTTCAAAAGATGGCAACAATCTTTCTTGCACCTGCTGTCCCCCTGATAATTACACCGCCTGAGGACGTTGCAGATAATCCAGATAATCGATGTACCTCCAGAACAGAAAATCTGCAAATCTAATGGTCTATTTTATTTTTTTTTTTTTTGTTTACCTGATGATGGTTTGGTCTCCTTCGGAGTTTTTTCCTCGACAGAGCTCAGATTCTAGGGGTTGGAGAGGAGAAAACACTCTTATTAAAAGGGAGAACTTTCAATGTGAAATGCACAAATATGGCACACGTAGTCCGACTGTAACCCCTGGTAGAACTGTACATTTCTGTGACAAGGCAAGAATACCCAGAAAACCGAGTTTAAATCACGACAGATCTTTCCCCCCCCACATTTACCCCGATACAGCAGACATGCACCTTTTGCATCCATGTAATGCAACACTGTCATTCTGTGCAAGTTTGTAGGGATTTCTCACATCTTGACTCACACTGAGGTAATTATAGTGCTGGAAAGGGAAATCTTCCTTCATCTTCAACTGAGCCCTAGTCCAAGAATTAAAGATGTAGCCTCGGCGTATGACGCTTCCACCGCCATGCTTTACTATGAGTGAGTGTTTTTTGTTTTTCCAATGTACCGTTTAGAAAACAAGTTCTTCAACACATCTGTCTTCTGTCTAGACTTCCGTCTAGCCACCATACCCCATATTCCAGAAGCGAGGAGATGCTAAAGAAAGACGAAAGAAAACGCTGGACACCCTTCTGGGAATTCGATTTGTGATTAATCCTGCTGTTTCCAGGGCAAATTTACTTACGCATATTATTAGTACGAACAAATACACTATATGGGCAAAAGTTTGTGGACACCCGAACAGATGCGTCTTTGGACTATCCCATTCCACATCTAGTCCCATATTTACTGTAACTCACTCCAATCTTTTTAGGGGAAGATGTTCCTCTAGATTTTAGAGGATGCTTGTTGAGATGTGTGTTCAATCAGCCACAAGGGTGTTAGTAAAGTCAGGTAAATATGTAGGTGATGCGAGGAGGAGTTGAAGCTCTATAGCAGGAGATCTTCCAATCCTACCCATGTAAAGCATATCTAGCACAGGGGGATTTTCAGGCTTGAACAGGATCAAATCTCGCAGTCCAAATGAAAATTTCACGTTGTATCCATGTAATAACAGCTTTTAATAACCAGGAGCACAGAAGTGCTGGAAAAATTCGGGTGTCCAAATAGTTTTGCAATGGCAAAGAATGACGTCAGAGCTGCAGGTAAACAAGTATTTGGGCACGAACAACCTCAATTAAAAAGGAAGGAAAACCCAAAATCACCCAAAACTTCTTAAATAATTTGAGTTAAACATATTCGAGGTGTTTACTTAAAGCTGTAACCTTTTCCAAGCCATTGTGACTGTAAGGCTTTATATCCACCCTGTTGTATCACTGCTGCTGAATAACAACAATAAGAGGACTATAAACCTTTAATAGGGAAATGTATTATTTCAAGCTTAACCTCAGGGTCAGAAAACAAGCCAATAAATAATAAACAATAACAATAAACAGCTTGTGTTGATGAGAGGTCTGGTGCGCGTGCGATATTCTTACCTCGGCATCGTTTTCCGCCATGTTGGAGTATAATAAAAACGTCACCCTGAGCTGAAAAAATGCCACTAAATTGTGATTTTTAACACAAATTCCAGCATTTAGCTCCAAAAAGAAGGCCCAACCTCTATCAACTGTTTCTCAGTCCTGCTCTATTATTGCTCTCGCATGGCGGGCGTGCTAACGGCTAACACGCTAGCAAAGCCAAAGTCAGGGATAAATAAGAGGCAAAAAAACGAGCTATTTCTACCTACTTGCATGCAAATGCTTCGTTTTCGTGAAACCGGGTTTATATTACGAATATACAATTATATTCTGTATATACGAGTTGCACGGTATAAGCAGAAATCATACTCTCTAGTGTTAATACAGGGCGCCCGCGCTTCCCGGGCTCTGATTAGCTGCTTGCTCATGCTCGCGAAGGATTAGCCAATCGGAACAGAGGAAAACCGGAAAATTGGCCAATCGTAGAAAAGTAGGCGGGATTTCGGTGATTAGGAATATATGGTTGTGTGTGTGTTTGGGATCGCGCGCGGTTGAGCTTGTGCAGCCGTTCCACGGCGGCGGTTCCGGGCGTCGTCGTACATGAATGCGCCATCTAATGCCCTGGAGGGGTAACGACTTCTGAGCCACTTATTATTCATTTGTTTTTTTTTGGAATGGGGTACCTTTTTTAAACTCTAGACCTATACACCTGATAAGAAAATAATTAATCACAGGAAAAATAAATAATAGTTGATATCGTTAAGCTTTTTGGTATGAAGATTGAAAGCTGTTTCATTACAGTGCGGATTCTGATGAAGGTTTGCGATTATATTGGGTTTTAATATCCCTCTATATACATATTGTGCTCCCTCTGTTCTTAGGAGTCAAACATTTTTTCGTGTTTGAGTTTTTTTTCCTGAATGTTTCACTCTGAAAATGGCAGTAAGGAG
>NC_139582.1:18897517-19020017 GCF_946808225.1 Silurus aristotelis | reverse complement strand
GAGAGAGAGAGAGAGAGGGAGAGAGATGAGAAGAGTCACAGAGAGAGAGAGACGAAAAAAATAATTACAGAAAAGACACAGAGATGCATAAGAGAGAGTCAAAAGACGAGAAAGAGAGTCACATGGGGAAGTGTAGTGTATATATAATAGTATATATAATAATCTGTAAGACAGTATTTATGGCACATGTTTTGTAAACACTAATGAAGGGTTAGCCCCCCACCCCCCAATCCCCCAGACGCAACCCTGAACGAAGCCGCTCGTATCCTTCGCCTCCTCCACATCGAGGAGCTTCGCGAGCTCCAGACGAGAATCAACGAGGCCATCGTGGCCGTCCAGGCCATCATCGCCGACCCAAAAACCGACCACCGACTCGGAAAAGTGGGCAGATGATCTCACACTCCCTGGACGGGGTGTTTGATGATTGACGATTGACCGTGCCATCGAGTTCCTGAATGGTTTTCTTTTTCTTTTTTTTTTTTTTTTTTTGCGTCACCCTTTAAACCCAAACGCTTCGGACACGTGGAGTACATTTGTGTTGCACCATCTTATGGTTTGTTCGTGTCTTTAAAGGGCCCTGGAAAACATCTCGGGATGGAAAGACAACCGTTTCTTTTTGTGTGTGTGTGTGTGTGTTTGAGATTTGCTTTATCTTTCAATGAAAAAAAAAAGAAATTGCAAAGGCCGTGTGTCCAAACTTATAAATGATATTAATGCAGAATATCGTTGTATTGTGTGTGTGTGTGTAAAATACATATTTTAATGTACCATGAATATGTGGTTTTGCTCCGGTGGTAACTCGAGCTGTGTGTTGCTTCAACCGCAGAAATCCAGCTGTGCCAAACACGGTCCAGTTCATTTTCTTTAAAGCAGCTGTTTTAGCCAAATGAAGGCCATTTCCTCTTCACTTTGAATATCTTTTACTGGCGTACTGCGAGTTTGATGGCCGGTAGTGTGAGAATCATGTTGGATAAAGGAAGGGAATTTTTTTTTTGTACAATTTATAGACAAAAAAAAAAAAAAAGAATTGGGACACTCATCTTTTCCAGCTCCAGTGGTTCTTTGCTAAAATGTTCCCACACATTAGAGGCACACATTTGAATAACATGTCTCTAGATGTGGTAGAATTGAAGTGTCCCTTCACTTATATTAGGAAACCCAAACCTGTTCCAACATGATGTGCACAAACACAGAATCATGAAGCTCTTTAGTCGCCTGCTATAGAGCTCGAACCCTATTAAACACCTTTGCGGTGAATGTGAACGCTGACTGCACCCCGGCCCACCAGAACCTGAGTTTACTAACACCCTTGTGGCTAAAAGAGCACACATGTTTACAATGCAGGGTTTCTGTGGAGTCTTAAAAAGGCTAAAATTCAAAAATATTTTTTTAGGCTTTAAAAAGTTTTAAATTCGCTGTTCTAGTTCTTAAATAATTTTTTTACTTTTTTTATTTTTTGTATTACTTTCCATGGGGTTGTAGTTGTTTCTTTCACCAGTCCAAATATAATTTTCTGTATTACGACTACAAATGAGACCAACAACCAATCAGCTTGGATTGTACCCCAGATGTAAAACGGATTAAATTTTTCAGCTATGGGGAACAGCAAGTTTTGCTAACACTGTGTGTGTGTGTGTGTGTGTGTGTGTGTGTGTGTGTGTGTGTGTGTTGTCTTGATTATAGGTCTTAAATTAAACTTTTAATGGTTTTAAATTTGACACCTGCAGAATCCCTGACATCCTCACTCCAAAATCCAGTGGAACATCTTTGCAAAAGAGTGGAGTTTATTAAAACAGCAAATGGGGACTAAATGTGGAATAGGATGTCCAAAATCTCTAGGAAATATTTCTGGCATTCCTTATTTATGAGTAAAGAATAAAGAAAAGGAATCAAGAGAAAATAAAACCATAAATAGACCAAAAAAGTAAAAAGAAGGAAGTCTTTTGTTAGTAGGTTTTTGAAAATAGAAGCGATGCAGTGGCTGAACTGTATTAGTGGGCACTTCTTTTATACTTTGCCTTTTACGGCGTTTTGCGGGTGTCGACAAATTCTGTGCTAAAAACGCGTTGTTTATTATGTAACGGGAAATTCGTGCACGCAATTTACATATAGCTACACTTAAATTTAAGGCATTTCACACCATATAAATGTAACCGTAAACAGAGGAGCAGACGTGTCTATTCTTTCATAAAATACCTATAGCGGTTAATTGCTTTGTTTTATATTATTAATAGAACAGTATGTTCGTTTCTGTAGATAATGTATTATAGTTTATGAGAAGAAAAAAAAAACACAGATTGTGAATCACGTTTTATTGTTATAAATATCACATCTTACAAAAAAAACGGTTACAAAAAGGAACCGCATGGGAAGAAAAATATCGGCTACGTTCAATTCCGTTCCGCAAAAATAAAAAGAAATAAAAAAGAATTGTGCACCGAGGGCTCCAATAGTGTTCACGTGTGTAACCCGAAATATCCACACGAACATTCTGCACCAAAAACATGACTTTAATTTGGGCCTCTTTGGCGTTCTATAATATATTTATATAAAAAAAAAAAACCCATACAAAAATACAGTAGAGAGAATTGAGGTATAAAACAAATGTACAAAACTAAACATAGAGAAATGTGACCTTTTTTCTTTGGGTTTGGGGGGGTGGGGTGGGGGGGGGTTATAAAGACGCAGTGGCTTTGGCATCAGCTGAGAGAGGTGTTCATTTTCCAAAACCCATCCCAAAAGGACAAAACGATAGCACTATGTAACAGTGGCTCTGTTATTACGTCCTCCCTGAAACACACAAAAAGGCATGTTAGGTCAGCGGAAATCCTGCTCAGAATTCAGAAAATGTCTAGTTTTTGCAAAACACACGCTCTCGTCTTCTGGGAAATGCTTTGAAGCCTTCGTGTCTTGTGTCTCAAGTACAGTCATTTGGCTTCCAGTGCCCTTTCATTTACTTACCTTTGTTACGTACATAAAACACACACACACACACACAACTATGCTTCCTACTATTCGACTTTTCATTATTAATGCAATTATAATGCAATAAAAAAATAACACAATTGAGATTTTGGACCATTATCTCCTGTACAGGTCCCAAAATATCCTGTGCCACAGAGAAAATTAGCTGCGGTGAGTGAAATCATAAAATGCAAATGTCCCACTCTGGGAAGCAAAAACTGTTACTTTGCTAAAGATTTAGCAGAAGATTGCAAATATAATTCGCTGTAGCTTTTAATTTTCATCACTGCGCTGCAGTTGCGCCAAACTGAAAAGAAAGAAATCCTTCCAGCTGCCTAATTTTCACTCAGGATTAAATGAGAGCAGAGAAGGAAAAAAAACCTGCAGGTGCAGTGCTAACATGAGCTCACATAAAGACCATGTAGCTATGGAATACAATTTCTCTTGCATTTCAGTACGCCGCGGCTACGACGCACTGATGAATGTAAAAACCCGATGCATTAAACAACAGCATTTCCCCACTGCTTGTTTTTTTTCCGCCTGTGCATTGAGGTAAAATGTAAGGAAACATCAGGAAGGCATTAGCAGTCAGGCAGCTGCTAAGAGAGGAAGTTCATAAATTACATACCCACCCTATAAACAGCTGGAGGTGGCGACAGTGATGCCGTACAGATGTGAACGCTGATCGGGCAGATACTCGTCTGTAAAATGGCTCGAGTCTCGACTTAAACCGATGACTCCGTCCCTGCAACAGTGAGGGGCATGTGTGAGAACCAGAGAAGGAAAGAGTAATAAAATATTTTACTCAATTAAAAAAAAATTATTCTTCAATGATTTGACTTCAGTAAGAGGAATTTGGCTGCTGGAACATTCTATTTCGGTCGAATTAACAAAACGATTCGAATAACGGCATATAATTTTCTACGTAACGAGATTCAAAAATGCTCAAATAACCCGAAAACTTCCATCACTTCTGCTGAGAAACGTTAATACGCCTAACGTGGTTAGATGGCGCCTGGCTAGTTTACTCAGATGGAGAAACACTTCTGACAGGCTGTGGCGCTAAAGAGTCAATCGGTGCACAGACCAGTTTCATTTTCCAAAACACATTTCAGATGTAAAACAAAATAGTAATATATGCGCCTGTGACTTATACTGTTTATCCTGAGTTGGTTTGCTGTTTGTGCTTTGAGGATCTGGCTGTTTTTGAATGGATAAATATAAGCTGCGCTAGTAGTATCACGACATGTGACCCCCATGCTCCGCCCTCTGGCGTTTGGGTACCAAACTCGAGTTTGGTGTGTTCTTGCTATTCGTTAAAAGAGGTTTAATCTTTAAAACCATTCGCCATTTCCCGGTGCAGATACGAAGTCATACGAAGAGTTACATAAATGGTGAAGCGAACCCGATTGGCTGCGGCATAAGTGTCCAGAGAACCAATCAGCACATGGTTATTAAAGCTGAACTAGACATTTATTTCAATTATATTGTATTTTTATGCAGCAATGTGTCTTCTTTAATATATATATATATATATATATATATATATATATATATGATTAAAGAAAAATAATAATTATAATTTTTATAAAACTATGATAAAAAAAAAAAAGGAAATTTTGTGTCGAGCCAGTTGTACTGCTGTACCTCCTCCAGTCTGTAAAGTAGAAGTGATTGGTGTAAAAGACCATGCTGAAGGGATAGTTCAAGTTGCTGTGAATCACGCGGCGTCCCGTCCCGTCAGGTGCGATACACTCCAGACGCTTCGTTCCTTTTTTTAAAAATAAACCAGAGGGTTAAAATAGTTTAGAAACTGATTAAAGCATATCTCTATTTTTTCTTTTAGCTCATCACTTACAATATTAAAACGATGTTGTATAATGCTCGAGTATGAGAATCCCAAATATGGGAAGAGCTTTGCAGGCTTCACAGTAGCACACTTTTACTGCTTTACCTCAGAGGTTGCGTTTTGTGTTGTTCGGTAGTGTTTCAGTTGTGGGATTTCAAGAATAAAATTTTTTCTTAAGTACCTGCATCAGCCCAGCAGATATGACGTGTTGTTAAGTCAATCGTCAGAGCGTTAGGGAGGCCGATGCCGTCCCTCACAAGCACCCTCCTGTTCTGCCCTTCCACTGTGGCACTTTCAATTTTGGGGGCTTCCCGGTTCCAGTCGGTCCAGTACAGAGTTCTGAAATTGAGCAAACGCACGTTCATGGACACCGAACAGACATTACATTATGACATTATTACATTATAACTGGTAAGAGATTAACACTGATTATCTCTTCTTGTTCTCAAAGTTGAGGTGTTAAAAACAGGAAAAATGGGCGAGCGTAAGGATTTGAGCAAATTTTTGAGTTTGGCAAATTATGATGACTAGACGTCTTGGTCAGAGCATCTCCAAAACTGCAGCTCTTGTGGGATGTTCCCGGGCTGCACTGGTCAATATCTATCAAAAGTGGTCCAAGGAAGGAACAGTGGTGAACCGGCGACAGGGTCATGGGCGGCTGAGGCTCATTGATGGGCAAAGGGAGCGAAGGCTGGCCCGTGTGGTCCCATCCAACAGACGAGCTCCTGTAGCTCAGATTGCTAAAGAAGTTAATGCTCGACAGAGCAGGAGTGTTTTTGGCAGCAAAAGAGGAACCAACACAATATTAGGCAGGTGGTCATAATGTTATGGCTGGTCGGTGCCTGTCAAAGGTTTTGCATAAATTACTCTCGTATGTTTTTTGAGATGAGTACATGTTTCTTTTTGTTTATATCCACCAAAATAAGTCAAAGTAAAAGGCAAAAACACAAGAATTGTACAGTGAAGGATTGAAGGAAAGGTCTTTGCATAGATCAAATTGGACATTTTTGGCTCTAACAGAGAAACAGTACAGATGTTATCAGACTGCCTCACACCCAAAGCCAAACATGGAGGTGGGAGGTTTATGGTTCGGGGTTGTTTTGTTCAAACCATATTCTGGAATACTGAACCAAACATTCCATACTTTAACACCATGCAATTCCATCTACATGCAACCTGCTCCTGATTTCTACCTTTCAACAAGTCTCGCAGTTTCTTTGGCAACTCTTTGTAGCCCGTGGCTCTAGAATGCAACCCCAAACATTCAGGCAACAGCTGACTTTTATCTGCTTTTAATCAGAATCACTTTAATTGTTTTCAGTTGGATGCCACCTACAGGCCTAATTGGGAATGGGACTGGTTAACTCTGAAGACAGATCGAGCCCCCGTTACGAAAGCGTGTGCAGATTTATGCAATCAGGGTTTTTTTTTTTTTGTTTTTTTTTTAAATGTTCCCAATTATCAAATATTTCTTTTTTTTTTTTTTCTCTGAAGTTTCATCTGTCTTAATTTATTTATATATTTGAAAAACCTACAATTTCATAAGGTTGTGTGGATTTTTTATATCCACTGTATATTGCTTCCTGGGAGTCTTCAGGATAGAGGAGTTTCTAAGGACCATGAAAAACTACAAACTGGCAAAAAACCCAGAATATTATTTTCCTAGAATTCCTAAATATCACATTTCACTGTGTTCACAGTGTACTATTGTAGATGCAAGGCACTTGTTTTGACTGACAAATAAGGCCGCTGAAAGAACAGTCATAACGTCTGGAATTTAAATATACATCGTTTGAAGACGTAAACTGAGAAGAAGAATGTAAACTACTAGTATATTCCCATATACACACGTGCACGCTCACATGCTATTCGGATTGCCCATGAGGTTTAAATTACATTTCTACACACGTGCAAATGTGTGTGTGAGTGAGTGTGTGTGTGTGGGAGTATGAGTGGGAACAATTTTCTGGACCTCCGCTAAGACATGACACTCACATCTGCAGTCTCCACTCATTGTTCTCAGCTTTTGATCTACTTCATTTCCTTCACATTCGAATTGTAATCCTGGTTTGAAATGAAAGCAATGCTAGATTGGGTTGTAGAGTGTCAATGGATGTTTTTTGACACGTTGACCGGGGCAGAAAGTGTGTTAAAGCGCCTCACCCTGAGAGAGAGTCCACGATGATGGCTCTTGGATTAACCAAGTCGGTGTTGAATAGAACGCGTCGGTCGCTTCCGTCCAGCTTGGCCGTCTCGATTTTATCGGGCGTGCTGTCCACCCAGAACATCCTCCTGCGAGCTATGTCAACGGCTAAACCCTCTGGGCTCATAAGCCCTTCAAAACAAAAGCACCAACTCAGACAATATTCTCTTGGCTATTTACATAAATATATAATAATAAAATTAAAAACATACCATAGTGTAGTTTAAAAAAAACATAGTAGTGTAGAAAAACCTGCCTAAGGTAAAATTCTAGCAAAAATAATCATGCAAAGTGACTTTACAATATAAGATCTTTAATATAAGATTTTTTCATTAAACTAGAGGCAAACAATTCAATGAAACTTTCCCTAAACTTGAACTATGAGATCCAAATCTGTTCCAGCATCACTTTATGGACAGCTCCATGAAGATATGCTTTACATGGGTTGGAAAGGAAGATCTTCTGCTTTAGAGCTCTGACCTCAAAGCTATTAAACACCTTTGGCATGGATTTGAACGCTGACTGCACCCCAGCCCTCCTCACCTCACATACATCAGTACCTCTTATTACACTCTTGGAGCTGAATGAAAACATTCTCAAGTATAAGCACCCTTTGAAATCTAGTGGAACATCTTCCCAGAAGACTGGAGGTTATTAGACCAGTATATACGGAGCAAAATGTGGAATGGGATATTTGAATAACACTATTGATCTTATATCTTGCCAAAAAACTTTCGTCCATATAATGTGAATGATATACACAATACTTTTCTCTATACTCTAGACTTTAATGTCTAAGGAGGTGTTCACTATTATTACTGGTACTGATACTGTAAAATCCTATAAAAAATACCAGTTTTTTTTTTTTTAAACAAATGCTAAAAAATACAGGGAAACCCCATAACTAAAAACGCAACATTGCAACAGTCTAACACTCTTTTATTCATGCAAAAATAAATAAATAAATAAATAATTTTCCATTTTCAGATAACTAAGAACACCGTGCTATACACAGAATTCAAGCTCGGCGTTACCGGTGTTAATGAGGATCTCCGGTTCGGATCCAGGCTCCAGACCAGCTCTGCTGATCGTTCTTCCAGCGAGATCGGTCCAATAAACCTTCCGCTCTCTACAGTCGTAGTCAATACCGACTACTATGGAGCCCTAATAAACACACACATTCACAAAAGTCAGATAGGCACAACATAAACAACATTTCCTGTATGGAACGATTCGAAAAAACATGAAAAAAAGGTCAGTATTGTTTTTTTTGTTTGTTGTAGTCCAAACGTCGCTTTCAGATCGCGCTAATTATGTCAGTGTTTACGCAGGGAAATTTACGCAATTTTTCGCAGCTGCTTAAGTGAATTTCCTGTGTCCTTTATTTAGATCCTTTATTAAATAAACTGTGTAAACAGCCCTTGGTGTAGTGAACACAATAATCACCTGCTTATAAAATCACAGTCACATAAAACACATTGTATTTATTTTGCATTTTATTCTTGTTGTTTTTTAATATTGACAGTTATGTAATAAAGAACAATAAATCGAGTGTAGGTTTTTATTTGTTTTTGGGATGCAGGTATTTTATATTTTAAGCTGTCAAATTAATAAAATAATACGAATATCTGACCTTTGATCATCCCTTTAGTTAAAGTAACCATAAAACATGACTAATGTTTGAAGCATAAGATTTTTGAGACTTTTACTTGACTCCATTTCAAAGTCAAATATTTTTCTGTTTATTCAACTACATTTAGCCAAACCTTTTAATTTATGAGTGGATAAAAACTTGATTGGCGCTTGGCGGTATTTTCAACGGTAACATTCGAGAGGAATAAATGATGGAAGAACTGGAACTCGCCACAACACGCGTGGCCTCATATGCTTTTTTTAAATGAGTTAAAAAGGTTTTGGGTTCATGATCATTTTAATAGATATCTTTCAATGTCTGATTCATTAATATCATTCTATTTATAGATCGGTGTGCTGAGAGTCACAGAGTTTTTTCACATAAACTGAGTTGATATAATAGGAACATTATAGTCATGGATGGATGGTTAAGTACATTTGAAGGCAAAAACTTGTACTTTTACTCAGGGAGCACTTTTACTGGAGTCATATTTTTCTGAATGTATCTCTACTTCAACTCGAATAAATGTTATCCTTACTTTTTCCACCACTGCATAATGTGAAGTATGCACAAATAAACTTCTAAATCAATGTAAGAATCTCACATGCAGGGAGAGGAGCACTGAGGATCTCTCCTTGTCCATGCGTGTGCCGTTGAGAGGAAGCGCTCCGATCTGTTGCCCTTGCGCGTAGAGCAAAGTAGTGCCTGAGGGCGGAGGAGTCACATCTGGGCGGGGCAATGGATGCATGGTGGGCGGGGGGACCGTTGGTATACCTAAAAGATATGAAATTTGCATATGTTTTTAGAAAGACAAATAAAATCTTTATTACAAATTGAGATTAGGCAAATACTGTAAAAAATAAACATTTGTTTGCTGAGTTATCTTGGGGAGCAGAACTTACAAGCAGGCTTGACTTTGTCATGCGAGCGAGTCCCGGGAACTTCCCGGCCGTCTTTGTCCACACACCAGCAGTAACTGGTCTCGCCGTAACACTGCACTGGGGTGAACTCGCCCGATGCATCACACTTGGGAAGAAAATGCTCTGGACCTGGACGCCCCCCGTAGTGCTCCATTAGACTGGCCCGCCAGCGCTCGCATACTGTCTCAGGACGTGGCGCAGGGGCTGCAGTCACTGCATGATGGGGGAAAATCAGTCAAATATAGAACTGCTCCAGTCTGTACGTACTTAATTATTCTCCATATACCGTAATTTCCGGACTATAAAGCGCACCCATATATAAGCCGCACCCACTGAATTTAACAAAGATTTTTATTTTGAACATAAATAAGCCGCACCTGTCTATAAGCCGCACTGTCTACACTGAAACTAATGAACTTTACACAGGCTTTAATGAAAGACAGTGTCTGTTACACGGTGTAACGGGTGAAATATGTTGTGGCTCCTTTGAAAGCAGAGTGGTGTTTTGGGAATAGCCTGCTGCCGCATTTTTGCGGTATTACTGCATGTGTGCAAGACCGAGGAATATGTCCTTATTATTTTCTGATGCTAATTTTTAGGTTTTGCCAAGAAAAACGCTGTTGCCAAAAAAATTAAAAAAAGCATGAGTTTTGGAAACCTGTCTGTACTTATATGATTTCTGTTGCAACTGGAGTTAGCGAGCTATTCCTTCACCCAGGCTCAACGCGTTACAACGGCTTGTATCCAAACAGTAGCCTACCAAGAAAGTCATTGTTTACTGTCTTCCTGTCTTCTTTTATTGTGGATGAATAAATAATAATAGTATAATCATACAATTTTTTCCTCCCTGGACTGGTGTTTACCTGGAACATTACAGTTGCTAGTTGGGGCACCAGGTAAGGTTCGGGTGCCCTCTATCTCTTGCCCACTATTGTCCACACACCAGCAGTGTCCTGTAGAGCCATGGCACTGTAACATCTTGTAACGGCCATCCTCTTCACACTGAGGGATGAAGGCTCCTGCCACACTTCCATCTCCTCGGCTCTGTGCTCTCTCTCTGTTCTGCTCACAATGAGTCTTGGGACGTTCTACATGAACCGTAAGAGAGAATGATGGAGAAATGGTCACTCGTGCAGGTATACAAAAGAATTGACAGCATCTGATCATCAATATCGGGCATGCATTTCACACCTGGGTTTCCAGTGGTGTCCTACCTGAATCAATCCTCTTAATATCGTCATTATGATGCCACGGATATAGAAACCATACTTTTTATACAGTAACGCAGTATAAAAGAGCTCTGCATCACAGGCAGGGATCTCATACAGTGAGAATGAATAGCATTACTGAAGCAAGAAACCCAAGGAACACTATTCAAGTCTCCTTTCACTATTGCCATGTCTGCACTGGCTACATACATCATCTCTAGGACAAGCATTTTATATGAACCTCGTTAAATGACAAAAAATCAGTCCAACCCGGAATTTCTGTATTTTTGTGCATTTTTAGGCATTTTTTTCCATGCATTACAGTTTTCCTGGGTATTTAAAACGAAGGCGGATCGTGTGTTTTTGTGCAAAATCTACGAGAAAATAAAACGCAAAGTATAAATAGTTTTTAGACGTATTTGGATGCCTTCTGAATGGCCTAAAGCAACAGCATGAACTGTAAGACGCAAGTACCCGCAGTATTCATTTTTGAAGACCTCACAGGAGATACCTTTGGCTCTGGCAACACATGATGTGATGTCTAAAATCTGATAGGATCGAAACTCCAACGTCGAAATTAATCCAAAATTATCCAAAATATTAACCTACACACATAATTCTGGGTTTAATCTGGTAGGGTTTGCACTGAAGAACAGCTTTTACTGAGCATATATTTACCTGTAGCTTCACAGTTGGCATGTGGGGTACCAGGTGGTGTACGGGTGCCTGCTCTCTCCTGCCCCCTACTGTCCACACACCAACAGTATCCTGTAGAGCTATGGCACTGCAATGACTTGTAAATGCCCTCTTCGTCACACTGAGGGACGAAGACTCCCCGCACAGGTAAACCATCCACATGCGCTCTGCCGTATGCACTGTCTCTGTGCTGCTCACACTGAGTCTTAGGACGTTCTACATGAAGGGTGGCATCAAAGGGAGAGAAAGATGTTACATTCATTACACTTTACCAACTCAGTCAAAAGCCAATGGCTGAGCCTTTTGTTATGGTGCCAAAATCCAATGTGACTGTCTGCTTCTGGAATGGCTTTCTGAAAACTGTACGAGTTTAAAATCAGCTCCGTTAGACAAGATCATGCAGTGACTTGGAAGTTTGTTCTATGTACCCATATATGCCTTACATTTGCCTTTCATTGGGGATAAAATCGATTTCAATGAACTGGTGTACTGGTGAACTTGTGATTACCTGGAGCATCACAATTCGCATGCGATGTACCAGGTGGTGTACGGGTGCCCGCTCTCTCCTGCCCCCTACTGTCCACACACCAGCAGTATCCTGTAGAGCTATGGCACTGTAACGACTTGTAATGACCTTCCTCATCACACTGTGGGACGAAGACTCCCCGCACAGGTAATCCATCCACATGGGCAATGCCGTAAGCACTTTCTCTGTGCTGCTCGCACTGAGTCTTAGGACGTTCTACGTGAACAGTGACGTCAAAGAGAGAGAAAACAAACAGTTTGTAGCTTTCACACCAGCTACACTATACAAGATCATATAGTAATTTGGAAGTCTGTGCTACAAACCCACAAATGCCCAAACATTTGTAGTAGAGGTTTATATTAACTACATTGAACTGGCGTGATTACCTGGAGCATCACAGTTGGCATGTGGAGTACCAGGTCGTGTCCGGGTGCCCGCTCTCTCCTGCCCCCTACTGTCCACACACCAGCAGTGTCCAGTAGAGCCGTGGCACTGTAATGACTTGTAATGACCCTCTTCGTCACACTGAGGAATGAAGGCTCCCACCACAGGCAAACCATCCACTCCAGCCTGCAAACCATCTCTGTGCTCCTCACACTGAGTCTTAGGACGTTCTAGATGAGAGACGACGCAGATTGGAAGAGCGAGTACATTCATCACATCACACCAACTGACTACAGAGCCCATGTTTGAATCACGTTGTCATGGTGCCAAAACCCGATGGAACCATACATTTTTGCAACAACTCTAGAAACTGCACAAGTTTGCAAAGATTGATATCAGCTCTGCAACATGAGTTTGAACAGTGAGATTTCAGCAACATACCCACAGACACCCTGGAAGTGTCAATAAGACACCATTCATGCATTCAGGAGTACACTTGTAATCAAACTTGGTAATCATGCTTCTCACCTTTTAGTCGATAAAATACACCAAACCGATCACCTACTGGTACCTTAAGATGCATAACCTCCAATTCCAAGTGATTGACAACAGTGGAGATAAACAAAAAATGTATGGTTAATCGTAGTATTCACCTGGAGCGTCACAGTTTACATGCGATGTACCAGGCGGTGTACGGGTGCCCGCTCTCTCCTGCCCCCTACTGTCCACACACCAGCAGTATCCTGTAGAGCTATGGCACTGTAACGACTTGTAATGACCTTCCTCATCACACTGTGGGACGAAGACTCCCCGCACAGGTAATCCATCCACATGGGCAATGCCGTACGCACTTTCTCTGTGCTGCTCACACTGAGTCTTTGGACGTTCTAGGTGAACGGTGACGTCAAAGAGAGAGAAAAACAAACAGTTTGTAGCTTTGACACCAGCTCCACTATACAAGATCATATAGTGATTTGGAAGTCTGTGCTACAAACCCACAAATGCCCAAACATTCGTAGTAGAGGTTTATATTAACTACATTGAACTGGCGTGATTACCTGGAGCATCACAGTTGGCATGTGGAGTACCAGGTCGTGTCCGGGTGCCCGCTCTCTCCTGCCCCCTACTGTCCACACACCAGCAGTGTCCAGTAGAGCCATGGCACTGTAATGACTTGTAATGACCCTCTTCGTCACACTGAGGAATGAAGGCTCCTTCCAATGACAAACCATCCACTCCAGCCTGCAGACCATCTCTGTGCTCTTCACACTGAGTCTTAGGACGTTCTAGATGAAAGACGACGCAGATTGGAAGAGCGAGTACATTCATCACATCACACCAACTGACTACAGAGCCCATGTTTGAATCACGTTTTCATGGTGCCAAAACCCGATGGAACCATTGATTTTTGCAACAACTCTAGAAACTGCACAAGTTTGCAAAGATTGATATCAGCTCTGCAACATGAGTTTAAACAGTGAGATCTCAGCAACATACCCACAGACACCCTGGAAGTGTCAATAAGACACCATTCATACATTTAGGAGTACACTTGTAATCAACCTGGGTAATCATGCTTCTCACCTTTTAGTCGATAAAAAACACCAAACCGATCACCTACTGGTACCTTAAGATGCATAACCTCCAATTCCAATTAATTGACAACAGTGGAGATAAACAAAAAATGATTGGTTAATGGTAATTTTTACCTGGCACGTCACAGTTGGCATGCGATGTACCAGGTGGTGTACGGGTGCTCGCTCTCTCCTGCCCCCTACTGTCCACACACCAGCAGTATCCTGTAGAGCTATGGCACTGTAACGACTTGTAATGACCTTCCTCATCACACTGTGGGACGAAGACTCCCCGCACAGGTAATCCATCCACATGCGCTCTGCCGTACGCACTTTCTCTGTGCTGCTCACACTGAGTCTTAGGACGTTCTACGTGAACGGTGACGTCAAGGAGAGAGAAAAACAAACAGTTTGTAGCTTTCACACCAGCTCCACTATACAAGATCATATAGTGATTTGGAAGTCTGTGCTACAAACCCACAAATGCCCAAACATTTGTAGTCGAGATTCATATAAACTCCATTTGACTGGCGTGATTACCTGGAGCATTACAGTTGGCATGTGGAGTACCAGGTCGTGTCCGGGTGCCCGCTCTCTCCTGCCCCCTACTGTCCACACACCAGCAGTGTCCAGTAGAGCCGTGGCACTGTAATGACTTGTAATGACCCTCTTCGTCACACTGAGGAATGAAGGCTCCCACCACAGGCAAACTATCCACTCCAGCCTGCAAACCATCTCTGTGCTCCTCACACTGAGTCTTTGGTCGTTCTAGATGAAGTACAGAATGAGAAAAAAACAGAAAGTAAATCTCCTAGATTGAATGAACAAGAATGTGAAAGTTGCAGATTCTATTAATACTGGATTTTTTGTGAGGATACAAAGGAGGTCTGCCTGTGTTCTAAGGACAAGAACACAGCTGGGAGGAAGACATGAAAATTTGTGCAGATGTACAGAACAAAATCTATGCAGATGTGCTGGAGCAAATCCCTAAAGAGCAGGGTCTATGATTTCCATCTCTGCTGGATGCAAGCTGAGACCATTATGCTCTGGACAACAGCCAGCAAAAACTAAGTTTTCTCATTCACAGAGGGTGGGCTGCCTAAAGTAACCCACTTCTAAAAGTGGGCTTTAATAATGCAAATGATAAAAGGAACACAATGGCATTTGATCCAGAGGATCAATAGCCTGTAGATGGTAGAAGTTCCAATAATTATTGAAGCTAAATTAGGCTGGGCTTATGTGTACCACTAAAGCACTAAGAAACCTGCTAGTAACAAACTCTCCGCCTCAGGTCAGCAAGAAAATTTTTAATGGTATGTTTGTATGACTCATACTTGTCATAATCCTGAATTTAAGACGAATTGAACGCTCGGCTTTCTTTACTCGTTTAATTATAAGTCTCTCGGTCGCTCTGCTGGTAGGCAGGAACCTTCCAGGATATGAGGAACAGCTGGAACAAATTCCTGCTTTGCAGTTCCACTAATGCTACAATGCATGTGTGGCCCACGCTCACCATCCACCAACCAGTCCAGTACTCATAGCATATGACAAGCTTGATTTGCTCCAGAGTATTTCTGAGTTAACTTTATAATTCTAAGATTTTATAAGATAGGAACCCTTATGTACTTGTTTTTACCAGGGTTTACCTGGAGCATCACAGTGGATGCTTGCAGTACCAGGTGGGGTGCAGGTACCTGCCACTGGTTGTCAACCAGTTTACTTTTTTTTTACTGTCGTTTCCATAGATCGAAATGCAGATATAACTTGATCCACTGTTTCTAATGAAGCACAACCAGTCTACCTACCATCTGGCCGCAATAATGAACCCTCTCTCCAAGTCACTTAGAGTTTTTGCCATCTTGATCCAATATTTAGGTCAACTGGGCATGCTTAGCAACATGCCATAGAGCAGGCTAAGATGTTACTTGTTACTAGTTCCCCTTACCTGGAGCATCACAGTTGACACTCGGGGTACCAGGTGGAGTACGGGTGCCTGCTCTCTCCTGCCCACTACTGTCCACACACCAGCAGTGTCCTGTAGAACCGTGGCATTGTTGAAGTCTGTAGTTCCCCACTTCATCACACTGAGGGACGTACGCTCCTGTCAGCGGTAAACCATCGGCTGCACCCCGGACGCTATCTCTGTGATGTTCACACTGCGTCTTAGGAGGTTCTGTAAGAACAGTGATACATGAGAGAAAGATAGAAACGTATTTTATGTAAAACATAGTCTTGTCATTGTCTATGTATAATCAGAGGATGTTAAATATGGACATGTGATTTTACCTAAAGTGTTTATACTGAAGTCCATTTTTTTATTCTTGGCAACACTCACAAGGCTGTTAATTTTAGAAATAGGCTTTGATGTGCTTTAATAGGCATATCCCCAATACAAATGTACAAGGAGTTGGATGTCATTTTAGCTGTTCAAATATCCTGCCAGATTTCTCAAAAGATTTAAGGTGTAGCATTTGGGATTCCCCTGGCTGAAGTTAAACTTAAAGTTGACCTAATCTTCCGTTTTGTGTTTATTACCATTACAGTACACATTTGATGTTAAATCTGGTCAGGAACTGGCATTGACACAAAAAAATCTGAAACAAAAAGCTGTAAAGTTGAGCAAGCATTCTGATTCATTTGTAGGTTAAAAGATCCTTGGCCATTCCAAACCATCCATGTTGTGGGAAAGAGTATAACATATGGAGTAATTTCGACCTCTGTAACCTCTGGATTGTTTCCCTTCAACGTTTTAGGCTTTCAACCTTTTAGAAAAAGGTCCTCCAAAGTCAAGGCAGATGGAGGTCCTGCAGATGCAGAGCACAAGCATGATATTCCTTGCCCTTTGTCTCTGCGTGATCCTTCAGAAGGAGATCGGCTGCTGAGACTTAATGTCAATTGTATTTTGGCGTATGGCCTTTCTTTATGTAGTCTTTTTTGCCATAGTGTGTTAGTGCATCTAAAAATACACAAGAATGTAATGTTTGTTTTTTGCACTTTGTTCTAGTGTTTTTGTTTAACCTTGCTGCTATTTGGACAAGGTTATTCTAAGAGGCTTGCATGCCTTCTATTGTAACTTTATAGATTATCTTGGCAAATTCTATGACTAAGCGATTGGGAAATGTATAGAACAGGGCTGCTGAAGTCTCTATCAATTTTAGAGTAACAACCCAGTCCCATGGCTGTATATAGTGGACACTTCATTATAATTCAAGGCTACAAAAGCTATTATATAACATACACTGATCAGGCATAACAATTTGACCATCTGCCTAATATTGTGTTGGTTAACTTCTTTAGCAGTTTGAGCTACAGGATCTCGTCTGTTGGATCGGATCACACGGACCAGCCTTCGCTCCCCACGTGTATCAATGAGCCTTTTTAACTAATTTGTTGCAAATAAACAAAAGCAAACACATGCATGTGTTTCAAAAACCATATTGCACTACATTTCTAAACGTTTGACAGGCACTGTATGGGGCTGTGAATAATGTAAGTTTGATAATGTCTTCAGCTTGAGGACTGCATATGATTAATGGGGTCGATGATGTTATTGTTAATGGTCACAAAATTATTGACAAAAAAGTAAAAAAAAAAAAAAAAGGTTACTGCCGACTGTTAGTTCAAGGTTAAACAGCCAATATATTTTTGCATAAAATATTTCAAATCCTACTTCGTCGACTGCGGTCGTGAAGCTGCAAGTCTAAAATAAGCAGGCATTTCTGACTGTGGTGAGAAAAGTACACTGTCACATGCCAAGCCTGACCACGTTACTAAGTGTCCTCGCTTGCTACCATATAATCTCCTTAAACAGAGCATAAGCTGGGATCTTTTTTAATCAGCTCCAAACAGTATTAAAGGAGTTCCTCAATTAGCTCATTAGAAAACAGAATTAGGACAAGACTGCAAAGTCTGCAGATGGAAGTTATAAACTTGAAAAAAAGTTTGGTCCCTGAGAAGATTCGCCTGCAGTCCAGTTCAGGTTCATTCCCCTTACCTGGAGCATCACAGTTGACACTTGGGGTACCAGGTGGAGTACGGGTGCCTGCTCTCTCCTGCCCACTACTGTCCACACACCAGCAGTGTCCTGTAGAACCGTGGCATTGTTGAGGCCTGTAGTTCCCCTCTTCATCACACTGAGGGACGTACGCTCCTGTCAGCGGTAAACCTCCATTTATGCCCCGGACGCTATCTCTGTGATGCTCACATTGTGTCTTGAGACGTTCTGTGTAAACAGTAATGCGTGAGAAAAAAATGGAAATGAACACAGAAAAAAGTACAATTGGTATCAATGCTTTAATATTAAATGCATTTTTAAATGAACAATTAAGATGAATTCCGATGATCCACCTTAACTTGAACGAGAAGACAAGGCCTAGCCTACCTAGGAGTCTTAAAGAATGGTGGTTAGTATGAGGTAGTACAGTGTAACTGTATTATGTAACAAATGACAGTACATAGAGTAATGTACACTATCGTAACATATAAACTTTACAGTGTACATGTGTGTAAGAGCTTAAATTGGGCTTTGAAACAACACAAACATCTATATTACACACTCTAACACGGAGACAATTGAACTCTGTAAAAAATTGAAATGCCATGGGAAAATTTTTATATTTTTGATGATTCATAGGGTCGCAAAATTGTACGTTCAACCTGTGTTGGTCTTCCCATCAAATTTAAAAAAGACAGCGCTAAAGCAAAGACGCCCAAGGAATTAAAGCTAGTGTAGGTTTTTAAATATTACAATGGTTTACATAAAGCTACTTAACAGTTATCAGTTAAAACAAAAAAGTCATGAAATCTCATAAAAATCCTTTCTCAACTGATTATTCAACAGAAACTCTACAGTCAGTTTTCATGATTTATGTAATTCCCATACATCTAAATGCAGATATAACTTGATGCACTGTTTCTAATTAAACACAGCTAGTCTACCTTCCATCTGGCCCCAATAATAAACCCTCTCTCTAAGTCACTTAGAGTTTTTCTTCTTGCTATCTTGATCCAATAATAAGATCAACTGGGCATGCTAAGCAATTTTTAAACATGCCATAGGGCTTACAAGGATGTTACTTGCTTAAATGTGGAAGGCACTACACCTGTCATAAAACATCTGCAGTCGTTATGATGTGCTTCGACACTTATCTAATCAGGTGTTTTGTCTTTTTATATCCCTCAATCTATATATCAACCACTGGCTCTAATACAGCAAGATTTACAATAAATTACACTTGTTCTGTTAAAATCTTGAAAAAGACAAATACTGAAATGGTTCCTACGAAGTATCAACTGCAGGTTTTAATGTAGTTCCCCTTACCTGGAGCATCACAGTTGACACTCGGGGTACCAGGTCGGGTGCGGGTGCCTGCTCTCTCCTGCCCACTACTGTCCACACACCAGCAGTGTCCTGTTGAACCGTGGCATTGTTGAAGTCTGTAGTTCCCTTCTTCATCACATTGAGGGACGTACGCTCCTGTCAGCGGTAAACCATCAGCTGCGCCCCGGATGCTATCTCTGTGATGTTCACACTGCGTCTTAGGACGTTCTGTAAGAACAGTGATACATGAGAGAAAGATAGAAACGTATTTTATACACAGATCTTGGCCATCACATAATTAAACACCACTAAAAACTTATAAGCTGGTTTTAAAGCTGATGTGTTTACATGAGGTGGGTCTGATCAGAGCCTGAAATTGTTTAGATCATCATCATAATCAGTTAAATATGGCCTTTTGGTTTTATCTAAAGTCTTAATACTAAAGGCAATCTACTCAGTAGCTCTTGGCAACAGTCCCAGGCTGTTATTTTTAGGACTAAGCTTTGATTGACGTCAATGGGCATATCGCCAAAGGGAGTTTTTTACTTTCATACATAGTGAAGCTAGCGTATAATAGCGTATAACCTAGATTACGTTTACCTGGCGCATCACAGTTGGTTGGTGGGGAACCAGGTGGGGTGCGGGTACCCGCTCTTTCCTGCCCACTACTGTCCACACACCAGCAGTGTCCTGTAGAACCGTGGCACTGTTGAGACCTGTATTGTCCCTCCTCATCACAATCGGGGAGGAAGGCACCTGGCACACCTCTGTCCTGAACGCTGGCCTTGTGCCGCTCACACTGAGTCTTAGGACGTTCTAAAGAGTTGAAAAGTAAAGACTGTAAGGATTACAAACATCCCCAACGGATGCAAGTTCAATGACAGAGGACATCCTGCATGTGTTGCAAAACAAGAAGCTTGGCTTCAGTCTGCTCAGCTGGCGAGGTGGATCTTATCACAATATGACAGCCACATGAGCTAAGTGACTGTTTCAACCAGTGTCTATATTTAAAAAAAGGACCTACAGAGTTCCAACATCTGGAAATTGTAGCTGTAGCGCAGTAAATGGAGCAATTACCGCCCTGCTGTTGCAGATAATCTTATCGCAATGGTGATCCATCAAAATGGCAATAACTTGTGGGTTTGTTTGGGAAGTCACGTAAACAGGAATATCTGAATACGACTTAAACAACATTAAAGTTTAAAAAGTGTTTAACAGTCTTCATTGGGAAAAAATTAATTATGGAAATTAAGGAAATTATGGAGTCACCGAGGGAAAAAAAGTGTCTGTAGGATCTTTTAATATCATACAGTCTGACATTATGACAACTTAGATCCTACAGTGTGACATAGGGAACATGTTTGTACAGTCTGACAAGTAACGATCGCAAAGGACTATTTAAAATCACGCAGTGTGAGCCTGGCATAAGATTGGAGACCAGTCTATCACTGGGCACTATACACACAGCCACACACTCGATCATACTCTAAAACAATTTTAAAATTACAAAGCCAACAATTGCCATGTTTTGCAAGGTTGGAGGAAACCAAAGAAACCAGAGAAGGCATAGATGCAGAGAGAGAAATTGAAAGTTTAGGATTGAACACAAACTTGTCTGTTTCATGAAATACATTGGTCTGGAGAGTACCTCATAAAAAAGAATCATGGATCTGACTCGCTTACCTGGAGTTTCACAGTTGACAGGTGGGGTACCAGGTGGGGTGCGGGTTTCCACTCTCTCCTGCCCCCTACTGTCCACACACCAGCAGTGTCCTGTAGAACCATGGCACTGTTGAGGCCTGTAGAGACCTTCCTCGTCACACTGTGGGACAAAGGCTCCTACCATTGGTATACCGTCCACTCCACTCTGTACACTGTCTCTGTGATGCTCACACTGAGTCTTAGGTCTTCCTTCATCAACTGTGAGAAAAAAGACAGATCTAGGAACCAAAAAAGCACTTGTAACACTATATCTGTCGCATATCAGTTAAAAAATCATAAAGAACAAGGCATTTAAACAGACTATGCTGAGGGTGACACTGGAAGCCATCTCCGTGGAACCCAGGCTGACATCTGCACTGGAAGGAGCCTGCAGTGTTGGTGCAGGAAGCATGATGGTGGCACGGAGGTCTTTGGCACTCGTCAACATCTGCAATTCAAATATTTAAATACACTTTGTATGTGATCCAGAATTACATACACCCATCTAACTATAGCCCCTTTCACACGTTACATACACACAGTGATAATTACACAGGAAGTGGTAACATCGGATGTAATTCATTAGGATGTGTCCTATTAGTGCCAGGAAATTATCAAGAGAGGTCATGCGTAAACATCACCAAGAATACATTTGCAACAGGGTCTTTATGGCATTCCTATGCTACGCTAACATTAGAAGTTGGCAATTTAAATATTAACTCTGTATGGCTCTGATATGAGGAAAGAGAAGAAAATGAAACTAGACCAGTTCATAAAATCTACCAAGAATTAAGTTCGTCAGGAATTGCTGAATTTGCATTTTTTTATGAAAGAGCAACCAGTAATTGGATAATGGAAATTCCGTTTGGCTAGTTATGATGCCAGTTATGATTTCTATGATCTTTGTGAGGATAATTGCATCAACATTAAGGCTTCAGAAATGTAATCAGATGGTGTGTAAGAGCTGGACAAGCTAAAGAACTAAAGAATCTTTGGATCTGGTTATGGATGGCTCGAAGGCTAGATCCCACTTTTCACCACAATGAGTGTTGTTAATCATGCAGACAAAACTGAAAATAACCTGGCTTGTGAATAAAAGATGATGGGTAAACTATCGAACAAAATAGAGTAATGAAAATATTCTTAATTTATGTGTTCATTTGAATGAAGAAGCCATTTTGATTGCCCGAGCAAAGTTTCCCTGTCGAGAATCTTCAGTTGAATTCTCCTACACGCATTCCCCTGCCCAGCACATTAGACCATTGTTTCACAAAGTACCCTTCCCCCTTCTTCTGGCTCTCCTTTGCCTCAAAGCTACACCTCGACCCCTTTCACCTAGAGACCTTCATTCTCTCCTGTTCTGCCTTTAGGCTTGGGTCCAGAAACCGTGCGTCTGAATCAACACCGAACATCTGTAACGCACTAACCCTTTCCAAGAAAACACACACCTCACACTAACTTTCAACATGTGTCACACTGACACACTATTAGTCCAACAACTTGTAATATCACTGCACTGATTACCCGGATATTCAAAACCCAGATGGATGAACGGGGAAAAAGCAGCTGGTTTTACTTTATATCTGAAAATCAAAATCCTACCCAGAGCATAAAATATTTATTTCTAAACATTACGTTGGAAAGATTGTCAAGAGCCCAAAACCAAACAAGGCCTTGATTACATGTGACAAGACCTGATTATTTCCAGTTACATAGAGCACTCTGATACTGTACATGTTTGTCGAGTGTGGGGAAAATCGGCTCAAATTGGAGCTTTTGAACCTCAGGGTATAAGTTCTCAGTGATTTTTCAAGTCGTATTGACAGCAAAAGCGGTACCATTAGTGGCCAGTGCGTTTACTTCATTACAGTGTCTTACATGGGAGGAGAACGGTGGCCTGTATGCGCAAAACACATTAATAAACCGAAAAAACAACCCCACAACAAACTAACATGGGAAGTGTTCAGGATAACTTTGCCTAGTTTGGGCAACTAGCGCATTGTGGCTAAGAGTAAACTCTTTACCGATTATTTTCATACAGCATGGGCTCTATTGGAGTTCAGTCTCTATTTTAAAACCTTAATAAATGAGCCATACCACAATAACAGCTGATATGTCTGTGCATTGACTTCTATCAGTCACTTCAATCCAATCATTCCCTTTGGTCCTGATTTTGAAAATTTGGTACTAGAACAATGCCAAGAGGAGGAAGCACCATTATCTTGTACCAACAATTTGTAGAGTTGGATTGTATTACAGAAGGAGAAACATTGAATTCAGGGAGTGTTACCTATACAGGTGTGACTCTCATGTCTATACTCAAAGCCGCTCTGGCACTGGCAGCTGTGACTTCCTGGCAAATTCACACACTGTGCATGACCCCCACAGGAGCTCAGACCTTCGGCACACTCGTCCACATCTAAAACAGAGCGAGAGAATAAAGAGAGATAAAGACACTGTGTCTTCACACAGTATTGAGCATTAAATTCTAATAGCATTTGAGAAGAAAAAGCATGTTACTAAAGTATACAATGAATAAAATCCGAAGTCCAACATATAGTGAGGTCAAAGAAAGTTCCAGTAGAGATCGAAAGCCTTTAGAAAGGTTTATTGATTATCATGTATGAGGTGGTATCAAAAGGTTTTGAGACTAGTTTTGTAACACGCCAACAGATGGCAGCACAAGGCTGCACGCACAGTCACAGGGAGCACTGACCTTTTTAGTGTGCCAAACGGGAGATTCTCGCCAGGGAACAACAAGAGACAGACACCGTTCTCCCTAAACTTCCCTAGATTGTATATCTGCAGTTGTTATGAAGTTTGTTACTACACATGTGAACATTTAGCGAATTCGGGCAAGCGTATGCTAAAAGTTATTTTGTTTCTGGTGTGTGCACGTGTGTGCCCTGTCCTGTCCTGTCGATCTGTTGGTGGAGAGAAACCATGGTCTGCGGTCATGCCATGTCTGATGAGTGAAGGAGACCAGAGAAGGACCACATCCCTGTGGGAATGTGTGGGAGCTGGAGCTGACTAAAGAGGCCTGGTTTTAATCACTGTTAATAACCCTGTCTGTGTGTAAGACCCCCTCCTTCTCACACTCACAACTCACATTTTTTTCATGTTCTATATCTTCTCCCTTGTTTTCTCTCTCTCACTGCCTTGTACATTCTTGGTCCAGATTAGGAGTTATAGCAGGTGTTGAAGTTTCACTCTTCCGCGAACAGTTTGCACGCAAAATGCACAAATCTACCAAATTTACCGTTGCTGTGAAAAAAAAAGCAAACAAAGGCAAAATCGCAGCTTTTGTTGCATATAATTTCGGCATATAATTAAAGGGCTACAAACACTGTACATTTTTGACTATAGAATTTTGCCATCACTGGCAAAAATCACACAATCTAAAATAAGTGTTTGGCCTTGGGTTGAGATCAACATACATTTTTTTTTACACATAAAGTAGTATTTACAGCTGCTGGTAATTTTTTACCCACGATAAAAGAACAACAGAGAACAATAAGGTACTAGCAATAGCAAAAGCAAAGTACATGCTTGGTTGAAGTGTGGTCTCAGAGAGTATGTCTTTTTGGATATCCTCCAGCTAATTTCTACAGCCAAGCATGACTAAAGCTTTTTCCTCGTACCTCTAATTTTATAACCTTGTTTGCAGACATAACATTACCACTATTGTGGCACGTTCTTGTTTGTTTATGCAACCCGGTTTTCTGAAGATCATGTCAAATAGGGTGACAAGTAATCATCTTGCAAAAACCCACAGTGACACGCAGAGTAAACGCAGATTTAGGTAGGACATAGTAGACATACGAGGTGATAGCAAATGTTTTGAGACTAATGGTGCTAGCTGGTGCTATTCTGACCTCGTGCGTTACTACCCCTGCGATTTCATCATGGACAGCAAGGTTAAACAAAGAGCGAACGTGAAATTCTGCGTTGAACTGAGCAAATCTGCCACAGGGACATTTGACATGACATACAGCGATGCAGCAACAAGTGGTTTGAAGAGTTCCGAGTAGCACATGTGGCACATTTATTGCTGTGCAAGGGGTCTATTTTGAAGGTGAAAGGGTGTAAATGTAGATAAATAAAGTACTTTCTTGTAAACAGAGTTTCACAACTTTTTATACCACCTCATATATATATATATATATATATATATATATATATATATATATATATATATATATATATATATATATATATATATATATATATATGAGGTCTATAGCTTATGTGTGAGAGGCAGCAGATTACATAAGGTGAGAGACAGATAAAAGAGACAGCTGTTTTAGGACACCATGACACTGCTTTTCAAAGGGGACGTGTGAAGCCCCGGGTTTTCGCTCCTCTTCAAACAAGCTCATTAACCCCCTCACACACCCCACCCCCACCAACAAGCAAGCAGCTTGAGATAACATCCTTTCCTTCCCCTTGTGTAGTACAGAGAGGTGTCACACTTCTGACTCATTACGACAATATATTTTTTTAATCCACCCAGTCCTTATCATCCATGTCCAGCATTACAAATTGTGTGAAATGACCGCTGGACAACCGACTGTCCCAGCTTAAATTTCTTATCTGTTCATCAGTTTGTAGATTACCAATCATTAACACTGTTTTGGTGATCTGTAGCTGCACTTATACTCTAAAATGTGTGCATGATTCGGTGTAATAACATATTTTTTAGAACAGAGTCTCATCAATATAACCATTATACAAGCACTCTGGATCTGCATCTTCTCACATTAGCCAGACTGACATAGTCGTCCAAAACTGGTAATAAACTATCTGCTAAATGGCCTGTGATTAATTAATACAAGACACATGTAGTCCTCCAGAGAGGAATTAAGATGATCCAGGATAGAGAGGGGAAGAGCCCCAAATCATTCCAGACACTCCACAGCGTAAACAGAATGTCAAAACTCTGGCTCACTCACAGGAGTGGATTTATGCTGTGGCGTATTATGGAAACCTGAACCTCAGAGCATGTAACTCCTAATCTCTGATTAGCAAAAACCTAAGTGAAACTGAAAGACAGACAGAAAGGCAGATAGACATACATATAGACAGGCAAACATGCTAATACTAAATAGACTATAAATAAATCTGTCACTGAATTGAAAAGAAGTGAATTTAAGAACCTTCTCTCTGCTCTTACCATAGCAGTTGCGTCCATCTCCAGTATATCCAGTAGCACATACACAGGTAAAGAGTTTTCCTTCTCCTGGCACACACTGTGCTGTGGTGTCACAATCATGGCTTCCTATGTAGCAGGGGTTCTCCTGGACAGGGTCTGGAATGTAAGCTGCACAGACAAAACATTATGGGTCCATCATTGACATATCGGAACACCAGATCTTTCACAGAATATCCAAACCAATTCCAGCTTTCATCTTTTACAAATCTATTGTGTGCCAAAAGACTTTGGGAGTCATTTAAAAGTCATTCGTGTATAAACAGTGTGTAAAGGTGTTAGTATATGGCTAGGTGTGAGCTCATCTCTTCTTTGCACTCTCACGGTGGCCTATTCCTAAATCACACTGAGAGTCAAAGTACTTGATCCAGAGTACTTGATCTGCCCCCCCCCCCCACACACACACACACACACACACACACAACACAATTCACACATCAATTTCAAGACACTGACAAGCCAAAACTAAGAAATACTGTACACTGAGGACCTGAGGCTCTTTTGTTACAGTCGTGTGATGAAATGGCTGAAATGATGTAGCGTCATAGGACGAAAACCCTGGCACACATTAAACCCAGCTTGCTTTTCTCACCCAAGGCCAGGGACCAATTTGGACAATTATCAAAGGCAGACAGGAAGACTTTTGTTTGAAGTAAAAGCCTGAGACAAAAGTGACTCCACAGGGGACAGAGAAAAACAAAAAAGGAGGACGAGCATTTGCTTATGAGGAAGGTCTTTTAAACTCGGTCTTAATTAAAGGGACGAGACAGAGCTTAGGGCTTTAAGGGGGGATAAATGGCGTTAATACGCCAGGTGGAAAAACCCTTTCACATACCATAAGAAGTCTGTTCCCACGTGTGATGTGGATGAACTCATTAGAATAGTGAAAGGAAACAAAACAAAACATTTATTTTTCAATATATTTTGTGTGTTTAGTGATTCTGTTGTTCATTTGTTGGATGGCGCTTTATTTTCTTTATTCCTGTTAGAGGTTAGTGGCTGTGTGCCACAACGATACCACAGGCAAGCATTTGGACTGAAACATTCCAGCAGGCAGCAATAAAACACAGTTGCTCTGAGTTCAAGCGCAGACTTTGCTTGTCTAGTTAGTGATCTGCACAATGATGAATACAACGGCATGAACAGCCACATTAAAAAATAGTTTAGACTGCTTAGAGTGACATCAAAAAGTAATTTCAGCTTACAACCAGCATGTAAAATGCCTGAAATGAAATATTTCACAATAATAATTCACTGAACACAATTGTTCAGACAAAAAAAAGCACTCATCACACTTTTTCACAAAGACCAGCCATCTACGACTATTGTTCCCAATGATCAATTATCGATCACAATTGTTCTTAAATACCACTGATTACTATTGTTTCGCAAAACCAATCATCACCGCTGTTATCAATGAACAGACACTGGTCACTATTGTTACCCAATGACTAACCCCCACCTAATGGGAGGTGATAGCTGGGTGGTTAAGGATCAGAAGGTTGGTGGTTCAAGCACCGGTATCATAAAGCTGGTATTCTTGGGGTCCTTGAGTAAGGTCCTTAACCCTCTGTGCTCCAGGGGGTAAAATGGTTGACCCCTGCACTATGATCCCAGCTTTCTAACATCACTGGGATATGCAAAGTAAAAATTTCACTATGCTTTCTCTTTCTTTCTTCCTTTTACTCCAATGACCACCAATTAACCTGGTTCTCAATTACAACCACCATTGCACCCATGTACAATCACCCTGGTCCCCAATGACCAATTACCAACCCCCATTTCTCCCATTAAAAATCATCCTTGATACCAATGGTCAGTCACCAATCACCACTGTTCCCAATCACTAATTAATAATCACAAATTTCAAACTAAACAATCAACATGGTTCCCAGTGACCAGTCAGTAGTCACCATAGTTTTTGTAACCACCAACAAACACCACTGTTTCCAATGACCGAATCACCAATCACCATTGTACCCAAGAAATATTTCATGATCACAGTTGTTGTTTACCACCACTGACCATCACTGTTCAGGGAAAAACACTAATCATTATTCTTTTCAAAAACAATCACCAATCAACAGCATTCCCAATGACCAAATACCAATGATCCCAACCACCACCGGCCACCAAAGTTCCCAAAAACCAAACACTAATCACATTTGTTCCCAAACACTACTTCTTTATTCTTCATATTAAACTCTCTTCTTGGTAATTATTTGCAAGCAATTGAAGTAAATAAGTTGTTTCCTTCATAGAAGTGTATTATGAATGCGCAACTAGTTACTTTACAGCAAGTAAAGTAAATGAAGCAAGTAAAAATTTTTTTTTTTTTTATAAATGCACATTTTTCATTTCGCTTCTTCTAAGATGCAAACGATCTTGACAATTCCTAGACAATGACATCAACTTCTAGAGACTTTTCAGGAATGCATTAGCTACTTCCCCCTGAAAAGAGTAGGCTTCATGGAATAAGTGACACAATTATAACAATAGAAGCCAGTTCTTCTCAAACAACTCAAAATCACTCATCTTCGCTCCGCCATCACGCAGTGTGAAACTTTAAGGTCAGACTTAAAGATATGTGGGTTTAAGGACTAGCTCAATGAGTACCAATAAACATGAGACCTTGTACACTCATGCAAGAGTCATATCTGTTAAACATCATTCCACTGCTGTGATTACTGTGTGTCAGCCTTGCCTCATTAAGACAGACAAAGTCAGCTGCATTTACAGACCAACACTGGGGCTGATGAAGGATGAGAGGCTCCGAATCTGGGTATTTCTCCACTCCCATGATATCACTACACAATTATTTCTCAGAGTCTGTAAATCTGTCAATGAGGGATACTGTTTCCAAGCTGGCAGCATAATAACAACATTCTAAAGTCTCTGGCAATCATATGTGAGCATCTCTCAACAGCTGGAGCAGCTCTTCCTCTCCTTGCAAAATCCCACAAATGCTTTCTGCAAGCGACCCGACACAGCAATTGCTTTGGCCTCGTCATGTTGTCTAAAAGAATGTGGATGGAAAATCTTTTTGGATATTTGTTTGTGCCAAAAACGGAAAACACAAATGCAACATAGCCATCTGCTATAATCCATCGCCCGAGTCATCTAATTAAGTATGTAGGAAGTTACACAAGAGGCACCACATCTGTGTTCACTTGGCTCATGAGCTTCGTATACACTACATAAGCATTACAATTGGAACCCTTTTTTAGATGACTGTCAAAAGCTTGTGAAATTAAAGTTTAATTGTTCCTAGACCAAACATGCCACCTTAAAATATGATATATAGAAAATAAAACAGCTTGTGGCATGCTGTAGAAAGAACATATTTAACTGGGTGGTGCAATAAAGCAAAGAAGAGTTAGTTAGAACACTCCAATCACCATTGTTCCCAGTAAGCAATTACCATGGATCCTACTGACCAATTACTAATCACATTTGTTCCCAATAACTGGTCCTATAGACCAGTCACCAATCAACACTGTTCCCAATGATCAGTCACCATTGATTCCAACCACCACTGACTACTTTCGTTCCCAAAAAACAATCACTAAGAACCCTTGTTCCCAATTATCTTCCACTGTTCCCAACAACCAATTTCTGAACACTAGTGTCCCAACCATCATTCAGTGTTTTCCACAGAGGTGGATAGAGTAATAAAATATTATACTCAAGTAAAAGTACTGTTACTACAGTTAAATTTTACTTAAGTATAAGTAAAGTTACCAGTCTAAAAATCTACTCATGTAAAAGTAAAAAAGTAGAAGTACACAAAAAGCTACTTAATAACAGTGACACAAGTTAATGTAATTCATTACTTTTCACCTCTGGTCTCTAATGTCCATTTTTTCCACACACTAACCCCAATTGTTCCCAAAGACCAATCACTGATCACACCTGTTACCAATGACCAATCAGGAATCACCCATGTTCCCAACCACCACTAATCACCGTTGGTTTTCAGACTCGCTCCCCTTATTGTTAAAGCGAACTGAGGGTATCAGCTCTGACAAAAACACAGGAAATAAAGGCCTTATCAGCATGCTGTAGTATATTAACTGGGTGGTGAAGTTAGCTGGTACATTAAAGCAAAGTTAGTAATAATGCATTTATTTCACATAAAATTTCATTTAATTTATTTCATACTAAAAAATACTAGAAGATGGAGAAACTGGAGAAATTTAATTCAGATATTATCCATTTATTATGAACGTCCTCTATAGAAATCCACAAAAGATACTGTATGAACCTCTTGGCCTTGTTGCAGGAACCAGTGTGGAGCTGCTACCATTTCCTTAAGATATAATCACATGATTCCTGATATATGACCCTCAGCGTCTTAACCTACAGCACAAAAAAACCCTAAAGCCATAGATGTCCTTATAAGACCATTTCATTGAACATCATTACAGCTTTTTAAGGACGTGAGCTTTCAAGCTGGGGTGATTTATCACGAGAGAGGGGGTTTGCAGAAAGATAGCAAGCTCACACCATGCACAAAGACCCTTTAAGGACCTGTCTCAGGAGTTCTCTGGCTGCATCAGGTGGCTCAGGGCATTGAACCCTGACTGCAAGAGAAACTCACGCCAGCTCGCCAGTGCGTGCAAAAGATGCAGATTCCTTCATTCTACTTCTGTCAGCGAGTTAATAAAGGATGTTTCAGATATGAGAACGTGCTAAAGGACAGAAAGAAGGAGTCTGGCTTGAAAATGGCAATCGACTACTTAAAAGAGCTTTGTTCTCGGGTTCGGCTCAGACTTTTTATTCAAGCGATGAGCAAACAAATCTTCTATCTATCTATTTATCAATGTATATATGACTGCAGGCATACACATGATGACTGGGATGTGGTGCATGGTTTAGTGATGTACAGCTGTTATTACTTAGGGTGTACTCACTTTTGTTGCCAGTTGTTTTGACAATAATGGCTGTATGTTGAGTTTTTTCATTTTATTTTTTCATTGAGTTTTATATACTCATTCATTTACACTCATTCAATGGCCTTAAAGCAATTTCCCCATGTCAGAAACACTCACACATATACACACAGGTAGGAGATGAACAGAAACTCCACACAGACGGTAACCTGATCTTAAGATCGAACCAGGAAACCTGGAGTGAGGAGGAAACCCCACCCGCTGCACCTCTGTGCCTCTCCCAGCCATCATTTACAAATGCAGAAATGGAAACTTGTGGTATTTGGGGTTTATGGAATTGCAAGCTAAGGCTTTTAACAAAAATGTGCTGTTCAGTAAGAGGCATGAAAAAATGACCTTCACTCTTGCAGGTGAATTTAAATGTATAACGCATGTGAATGTGTGTGTGGGACAACCTGGACAAAATGGCATTTTCGTCTATAGGAAGTTCTAAAAATGGCATATTTCTATCTTAGGCATGCATCTCAATCGCATGCTCTAATATTTTAACATGAGCATGAAGATAATCACATTCATTAGGTTCAACCTGAGCAATGTATGACATTTACTAGGTGTGGAATCAAATATTAAATTAATTTATACTTTTTACCCTGACAGTTTTTACCTCTTTTTTTTATTTGATATTTTCTACATGATTGTGGTGAAATACGTTGATGGGTTTATATATAACTATAGCACTATACAATATATATATATATATAATATATAATATATAATATATATATATATATATATATATATATATATATATATATATATATATATATATATATATATATATATATATATATATATTGGAAACCTGACCATAAGATTGGTATGTGTTTTCTGAACAACCTATTTTACATTTAGTCTCCATTTGCTGTTAAATGTACCTCTACTCTTCTTGGAAGAGGTTTCACTCAATTTTGGAGTGTACTTGGGATTGAGATTTGAGCTCATTCAGGAACAAGGCTGCAGTCAGCAGTTCAATTCATCCCAAAGGTGGTCAATAGGGTTGTGGTCAGAGCGCTATAGTAGGTCACTCCAACCAGGGGCATTATAGTGCTGGATTATAGTGCTTTGGGTCTTCTAGTATTTAATGTGATCACATTCAAAGACATGTTTTTTGATATACACAAACATTTCATAAGCTTACCTCCGACATGGCTAATCTTGTTGGTGATGGCGTATCTGAGGACGCGCTCTTCTTTGACGTACATGGCAAAGATGCGCTCAACATGGAGCTGCAGCGTCTCGACTCCGCCATGCGGCATGTGCCTGCAGTCCCTGTACGTGATGTTCTGTCTTAGATGGTAGGTAAACTTTTCCGCTCCGCTCTGAGCGGACACAATCGTAAACTCCCGTACCGAGTTGGACGTGATCACTGCGGGCGGATAGCAAAACACATGGAGTTACTCCGTACACCCGTGTGCAGTTAACCCAAAAAGTGCACTTCCTCTACCGGACCTATGATAAACTGGCGTGGAAGTTGGCCGACGCATAAAAGTGAGCCGGGTTTGACCTTTAATTACATCCTCCAGCTGTATATCAGCATGAAAAACAGTTTATGCTTTGGGGCTCATCACAATGAGACACAGCTTCCTCTGAAAGGAAGTTGGGAGGGTGTTTTCTTTTTTTTTTTTTTTTTTTTTTTTTAGCTGGACCACTGACCCCTTGATCTCTGTCTCCAATAACCAAAGAATGCATAGTAAAAAGCTAGATCATAAAGCAAGGCATCTAGTACATACTCCATTTTTTCATCTAAATGCTCCAGAAAATAGAACAGTTAAAAAAAAAACAAGCATCATAAAATATAATTATTCTAAGAAAATGCATTTTGATTTAGTATTATTGCATCTTAAAATATTACAGCCAATCATGTCCTAGTATGCAAATAGGTCTTTGGGTAATTACAGTTTACAACTCATTTGTGAATTAGAATATATGCTTATTAACATTTTGGAAGGAGTGTCCAGTTTCAGTACTTACATTTACATTTTCCACATAGGGAAAGTCTTCAGGATGGACAATGTTGCGTTGCGTGAGACTGATCATAGAGGCTATAATTTACGTGAGCTTTTGGATGTTCCATAAAATGAACCCTAACTACGAGGTGGTATCAAAAAATTTAGAGACTAGCTCTGTTTACAAGAAAGTACTTTATTTATCTCCGTTTACCCACGATCACCTTCAAAACAGTCCCCTTGCACAGCAATGCAGCGCTCCCAGCGTTCCTGCCACTTCTGGAACGTGTCCTGAAGGTCTTTACAACGCGTGTCATACACCTTCTGTTATTCGTTCTGGATCTCCGCAATGGTGTCAAAACGGTGACCTGGGGAATTTCATCCTCAGGAAGAGGGCAAAGTCCGTAAGAGCCAAATCTGGTAAGTAGGGTGGGTGAGATCATGTTGTTTTCGGTGAGGAGAATGGTGACAGAGTGCGCACGTGGTCAGAATAGAAGACCTGGTAACAGCCACCGATATACAAGGGACGATTTCTTTTGGCACAACTTATCAAGGTCGGTGCTCCCTGTGACTGTGCGTGCAGCCTTGTGCTGCCATCTGTTGGTGTGTTTTAAAACTAGTCTTAAAACTTTGTTGATACCACCACGTAAAAACGAAAGAGTACGGCAAAGAAATTGCATTCGTTGCCAAATTCTTACAGGACAAGTCAATAAAACACTTTCGAGCTGTTATAGCAAATCTATTAACCACCGTATGGTAAATTTTACTCCGTTTCACGTTGGGTCATGTTGTCAAACCAACTAGTTGTTCTTTATAATCAATGAACATAGCATAAAGAGCATATTTACAAGTAGGAGATCTTACATGATGGGTAATACTGATAGGTTTCCGAAAAAGGCTCCATCTGAATGCTGGCACCAGGGGGCACGAATGGAACGCTGCCCTCCAGATGAGTTTCTACATTCATGTAGTTCTGGTTGTCCAACCCCCGTGCGGTCTGAACGATGGTGAGTCGTTGGTTGCCGGGGTGAAAGGTCACATCGGCATGGCGAGTAAACTCGGCACCTGGTGGACGTAAACAAGTTTAATTTAACATATGGTTGTTTTTTGGGATTTGTTTTTATCGGAATTCCAAAGAACCACAGATCGTGGTGTATTCTTACATATTCACATTGTATAATCACACCCAGGCGAGGGTCACCACCCTTGTAACAAAAATACTTGAGAGATATTTGAGTCGTTTTTTTCCCCCAGCAACGTAAAAAACACAACCATTTCACCACCTGACTTGAATTATACTGAGAGGTAAAGTGTGTCTTAATCAAACCTTGACTATCAGCCCTCCAAGAGGGAGGCCTCTGGAGAAACCCCAGCTGTGAGGCCTTTGGTTTATATTAGTGAGAGAGAAACTGCTCAAGACCTTAAGCGTGTCCCGGTGGGCGAGCAAATGTTAAAAAAACACACAGCACAATAACACTGGCAATGAGCAGCAGGGTTTCCTTACTCGTGCTTAGGGGTGGAGCAGTAGGATAGCTGTATTAGGCAAAAGCATAGTTTACAGTACTGGACTTCACATGGGTGAACTTCACATGGTAAACACATTATGACAAAAAAAAAAAGCTTATAGTCATAATATTTGATGATCAACTGGGAAAAAATGCTACAGCCATGAGTTTATGTTTAGGCCATTTGGCAGGGACTCAACCACAGCGACTTACAATTATCTAATTTATTGAGAGTTAAGAGCTCAGCAGGGGCAGCTTGCAACCTTCCAATTCGATTTGGCAAATGCCAGATACATAAAGAGAATCTTTAGCACTCATCCAATGCAACTTGCATTTATACAACTGAGCAGTTTAGAGTTAAGGGCCTTGCTCAACGGCCCAACAATGACAGTTGAGCCACTTACCCATTACTACAGAAGGAGCTTTTTGGATGCAAACAGTCAGCTGTTCTTCGGATAGTCCAATGCACTAGATTTTCTACTCGTAACATCATGTTGTATTATCATGACCAAATGTTAGTAGGCGCCTGATAATAATACCCGTTATATTTTCATTGAAGTGATACATTTTTTTAGTCATTTAGTTTTTAAATTTTACTAGACTTTTTTAAACCTTTTTAAGACCTTTAAATTTAAGACCTATATCACAACATCAAAATACACACACACACACACACACACACACACACACACACACACACACACACACACACACACACACACACACACACACACACATGTTGTTAGTAACCAAGTTCTAAATACATTTTTTTCAAGCCAAGTATTGCTAAACTTGCAATTCCACATAGATGAAAAATAAAATCTGTTTTACATTTGTGGTAGAATCCAAGAAAGATTCCCCTCAATAACAGAAAATTAATTGGCTGTTCAATGTGGGTCCCATTCGTAGTCGCAATACAACTACAACACCACGGAAACTAACAAACAAAAACATTCTAAAGTGCTTAATGAGCATTTTAATGAGCATTGGAGGCAGCGTTACATAGACATAAAAAATTTAAACCTAGAACATTGAATTTAAAACTTTTCAAGGCCTAAAATGTAAAAAATATAGACTTTTTTTTTTTTTTTTAAGACTCTATGCAAACCCTGATTTTGTTACTGTAATCCTTTAGTCACCCTTTTAGCGTATATGGAAGTCATGTGACAAAAGGACGAACAACTTGGACCAGAGGACTCATGAGATTAACTTAAATCTGTTTCCTGTGTAATGCCCTGCTGTGAGTTCGTAGTAACGGTGTCACGACGCCTATTAATTTGTGATAGGTGCACAAAATATTCTTTTGAAGGGCACTATTGTTTTTGGTTTGACAGCTTTCAAGAAATGAGCTCTTAGCCCTCAAATATGTCAACTAACGTTAAAAAAAAAGAAAAAATGACGCAGAATAAAGAGATATCCAGATCCAGATCCTCTCTCAGTGATGATCATTTGTGTGCTGTCCATCGCAAATCCACCTCAGTTATTCAACCTGACGTCAGTGCACTCGTTTAAGCCCAAAACAGGCTAGATATCTTCTTAATGAACCCTAAAAGACCTGAGGTAATCCAAACAAAAAACACTGCGTTCCAGCTTCCAACTTTGTTTGAGGAAAGCCAATATTTTGGCTCAACAGCTTGGTGACCACAAGGCACTATAACATATTTGGTCACATCCTTACCAGTGATGTTGAAACCATTATAGCTGTTGGGAAGCTTGAGTGCAAAGAGCCACCCAAAAAGGCCACCGATGGGCGTGGCAGGCATCAGAGACCACCCTAAAGGCTCTGGGACTTCACTGATGGCTGTGTATGCTCGACCGTCCCCCACTACGATGTAAACATGGAGGTCGATGTTGTCCAGTCCCACTGGGGTCGAACCCACAGTAACCATCCCGTTGACTTTTCCATTCACACGCTGAGGAGCGCCTGTAAAAAAGAAAAAAAAGAAAAATATTAAAAAAAACTGAAGGTCCTTAGAGAGAAGAAGCTTTTAGAGAATTTTAGAAAGATCAATTTCTCCATTGCTTCTAAATAATTTATCTTCTATTCCAATTTTCTCACCTCCTTTGCTATGAGGGAATCTTTTCTGCCTGCTAAGGAATTACCGAGTGCTGAACAACTGTTTCCAACTAAAAAGAGTGGCAGGTTTGTGTTTGGTGACAAAACTGCGCTGTGTCCGCTTTCCGTCTCCACAACCGACCCACACACTCCATAAAAGAACACAAAGCTCCTTCTGTACACACTCATATCCCACTGCCAAGTATGATTTTCCTCAGCAGAAATGTCATTCAGCAAAGCTTAAACACTGTCTGACTGGGGTTCATGTCTTGGGCTCAGAGCATGGCCAGGTTAATAACACATTATGTTGTATATATTCAATATTATAGGTTTAATATGGTGTCTCAAGTAGGATGTTTTTTTAAAGCAAGCTTTACATAGGCTTAAAAAAAATCTATGGATATATTTGATTTAAAAAAAAATATATTATGCCTGCAAAAACAAACCGGAAGCAAGGTAAACTTGTGTAAGTAGACTGTTTAGCAGTGTCTTGGATGGAACTTTCATTGAAAAGTCATTGAAAAAGCTCAGTTTATGGTGGAATTCCGACAAAAGTTATCTATATTTATCTGTGAGTAACATGTTTGAATTCAATCCAACTCAAACGCAAACTCCAATTTGCATCATAAACTTCAAATCCACCAAAAAATGGTTGTTACCCAAACCGAAGTCAATTTTTTTCCCCCAACAAACTTGAACAAAAGTCTACGGAGAAAGAAGTGTTTTTATGAAGTGCTTTAGAATAACTGTTTACTGAAAATCTTATAGAAATAAGGCAATTGAATTAAGGATTGAAAACGGTCCCTCTAGACTCCACAAGCTCAACTAAATGGACATTAAAATAAATAAAATAAACTGTATATGGCATGCATTCTAACATGTGTAGCAGTTTAATTTTTGTTACAGAAAAGAAAAAACTTTTAACTAAACCTAATTTATTCCCATACCCAAGACCAAATGTGTAAAATCCTACATTGTCCCAATACAGATGGTCCCAGAGATACGATGGTTCGACTTACAGTTTTCTTATTCAATTGTCTTACGAGGACAATAGCGATATGACAAAATCATAAAAATATTTTGCGAAAACGTAGCAGCATATGCTCCGCCCTCCATTTTCAAACCAACGCTCATCCACTCGCCCACTGCCACATTCATATATACTGTATAGTTTATACAGTACGGTACTGTTAATGGCTCTGTTTCGCTAAATTACAGTATGTACTTGTTAAATTCTTAAGGAATTACAGTATTCTACTCCATACTGATCACGATTCTTTAAGACTCCTGGGTAGGCTAGACCACATATCGATTTATTATATTTTCAAATTACAACAGGGTCATCGGAACACATCTCTTTCGTAAATCGAGGACTACGTTTATATAACTAATTTAAAACTTACCATCAGGAAGGCAATGGCGTCCATTTCCATAGAAACCGGCATGACAGTGGCAGCAGTAGCCTGATGGGTAATCGACGCAGTAAGCGTTCTGGCTGCAGGTCTGCTGGAAACGATTGCACGTCTCCTTGTTTTCAGTGGAATAGTGAATCACTGGAGGGAACAGAACCAGATAGATAGAGTGAATAGGAGAGAGACCTAGAGAGAGAAGATCATGTTAAAACCTGTAAACATAATGTAGGACTTTAGACACAAGCCTAAGTAGCTCTGTAATCATACATACGGGGCGACTAAATTTACTCGAGCAACAATTCTACGTTCTGCAACCTGACAGATGTTCCCTGTGCCCGAGTGGCGTTAAGGAAAAGGATCTGTCATCCAGAAGAGAGATGAGAAAAACTCCTGTCATCTGTTCCTGCTGCAAACAATGATTTAAAGACAAAATGCTGGCCCCCTGGCAAAATATGAGGCTCATGTCATACTGGACATCTGGATGTGTTTTTTTTTTTTTCACTGCAGTTGCTCAAGGTCACAGCTCACATTCATTCATTTGAATTCCAGGAGGTTCTTATCACACTTGGACCAACACAGTACCATGCCGAAGCTTCGGGAGAGTATCGTGACAAAGTGCAGGTTAACCGGCCTTGTTTGTTTTTGGTTTGTTTTACTTTTATGAGTTTTGCTGTATTGAAAAGAATGAAAGACAAAAGGAGTGACAAAGAGGGAGGCTGAACAGCTGTTAGATTTTAAAGGGAGTAAAAAGTGAAAAAAAATGAGCGTGACTGCTGTTTTCACAGTTTCAGTCTCACCTCCAGAGTCAAAGTTCACATTTTCTTCCACGTTAACCCTGACATGACCATCAGGGTGAATGGGATACGCTTCCAGAAGAGTGGCCTCTGGGACTGGATCCACAGACTCGATGATTTCCTCTTTCTGAAAATTTGTAAGGGAATGGTGAGTAGTCTGAGGGTCTGGACTTAGAGTGCCGTGATCTTCGTAGAGGTCAAGTTGGGATAGATTTAAGTCAGCTTCCTGGTTTGAACTACTGAACTTAGAGGCACCGTGGCCGAGCTGAGGGAATTGTGTGGCATCAGGATTTGGGAAATCTGGATCGATGTTGTATTCTGGCTCCTCGTTGAAAGGCTCATTGTCTGTCTCATACTCTCCTACGGCGAACTCGGGGGTGGTTTGTAACAAAATGGTTGTCTTCATCGGGAATGCGGTGGGTAAAAGGCCATGACCAGCTGGAATCACGTTGCCAAAGGAGTATGCGTTTCCGATGTGGAAGAGCCAAATGCCAGACACGCCAGTGTTACCTGTCCTGAAGGGAGATGATAAAAACAAAGCATAAGCACAAAGGAAACTAGGAAGCAAATACAGAATTAAAATACATTTGTCTAATTCTTACTGTTGCAATCAACCTAACATTAAGAACTTCCCAAAAATTTTAATTCCAAAATTTTACTAGTAATGAATTATGGATGAGACATTCATTTGGTAAATGGGAAAATCTTGAATTCCTTACTGGTACAAGTTCTTGACAGACTGCTCATTGCTGGTGAGGCTGAAATAAGGTCCCTCGGTGCGTGAAAAGAATAGATACAAGACTTCTCCCCTGGTGAAGCCGACCCGCGCAGGCAGCTCAATCTCCACATTAAACATCTCTTTAGGCCGCGTTCCAAAGAACTGCAATCCATCCTCTGGGTAAAGGTAAAGAGCGTAGGTGTTCTCCTCATCATAAGCCACCACCGCCTGGAATGTGTTAACCTGCCAAACAAGAGGGAGAAGATCAGTGTCGGTCTCCTTTGCAAATGCAAATTCTAGGGCCTTGTCTTTATCCTCGGGGTGATGTGAGTTTGCTCGAGGAACAAAAGATGGTCACACCGTCTTGATAAACAACTTGTGTTTATCAAACGACTCATTGAATTGTTCACACAACAATACATTTCAATGAGTACCACAGAGTTTATCCAGACTGTAAACGTCTGCGCCATTTATTGCTTGTTTGCGACTCTTTCGAAGCGATCCCGCTAAGAGCTTGTGTCTTGCCCATATTTGATATTTTTTTCAAGTTCACATTGATTTTATTTGGTCTGGTAACTCAAGCAAATGTCCCCTTTCGTTTCCTGTTCTCATTTTACTCAGCCCTGCTTTCCTCACACCCTCTTAGGAGAGCACTTTTAAACCGCTGTTTGAAGTGCTGTCTTGTCTTGGCCATAGTCCTTTTCAAGCCATAAAATTCTCTGAAAGCCAAGATCAGAGACATGACTCTGTCCCGATCCTTGGCCACAGACGGCTTTGCCTGACCACCCACTACTTCCAGGTGGTGGATATTCAAATTTTTAAGTAATCTTGCTAACAAAATAAAAGTGCATGCAATCAACATTCACATGGAATAATTTGCACCAATGTGCCTGAAAAAAAACCCACCTTGTGTTCTTTGGTATTTTACCTTCACTATTATCATCACAAAAGAACCTGCAAGGACCCCCCACAACCGCTGCACATGGCTTTGAAAGACCAAGAGGCTACCTAATTCCATAGCATACACCTCTCCCTCCATCCAACAACAAAACAAAAAACAGCCCCAACCCCTTCGGCCTTGAATCCTTAATTACAAGGCCACACTGCCTCCAAGCTCTGCAGGAACACACCCATAAACAAGATTGTTTAAAGATGTTATTGTAAATAATTAGGCACCCACTTGTGGCAAGACTGAGACACGTCCAGGATGATACCACAGGGCACAGTGCCGTAATTGGAAGACAGAAAGCTCGACCGAGCTTGATCTGAACTTCCACTGCTTATTTGTTTAAGCAATAACACCTCCAAATGGCTTCCCACGTCCATCTTGTCTGCGGCAGACACCAGACAGACGTTCGGGGGCCGGAAACAGCATCTACGATACAGAAAACTGACTCCCAAAAAGAAAACACAAGCGACTGTCTAGCTTCTCCACCCCCACACCCTAATATAGAGCATCCGAAAAGCTTGACACTCAGTGGATGAACTGGAGGATGTGCTTTCTTTAAAGATCCCCCCCCATGGCTCAAAAGGCTTATACTGTAATCCATTGTTGAGCAGCAAGCAAACAGTGTCAGTAATCATAAACTGATTCGAGCGAGCCGGTGAACATCGAACAGTAGGACACCAGAGAGACTCGATAGACTTGAATTCTCACCTGTTCAGGCCTCCAGAGACGACTGCGCTCGGAGTGCATTAAAGTGATTTATCTCCTGACGCATAGTTGTCCACGGATGTGATGGATTACATGCTATTACTGTCTGGTAAAGCATACGTCTGAGTAATTCACTCAAGCTCTGTTTATTTGCCGTCGAAAGTCTTTGGATATATACATATCAGGGGAACAGTCAGGCTGTTATATGAACCAGTAAATAACCGACGAGAATGTTTAATCTGACATACAGCTGTTGGCCCCTGGAGGTGAAATCCTAACAGCAGGAATCACAGCATAAGACTCTTCAAATCTGTGCTTCCATGGTTCTTATGGTTTCTCAGCATCCGGAGCTGAACAAGCTCAAATATTTATACACTGCACCTCTTGAATGCAACCTCAGACTATGGATATGAATTGGATTGCCAAATGCATTCGCGCTTGCTCAACAAAAGTTGGCGCTGAACGGGTTCTCGGCAAGGAAAGAGCCGATAATCCCAGAGCTATTAGGGGCAGAGAAAGACTACACGTGAGTAATCATGTCCTCTTCTTTTCCCACCACTTTTTCTTGCAAGCTGCAAAAGGAAATTAGAGGCTGCAGGGATTTTCAGGATAGATTAGTAGTTAGCGCAGGGCAGCAATGTGTGCACAGGTGCCCTATGGGCCTGCAATTACGGCTGAGGGGGTGAATTAAGATTGGAGAAGGGGGGGAATGGGGGGTAGGAGACGACTGACGGTCAATGCTGATAACCTACACCTTTCAGAAGGTTAGAGCTCTGAGCTTCAGGGTCACATAGTTCACGCCACCCGATAGATTCCCACTGGGTGGGGTCGGGGGGGGGGGGGTAATCTGAGCAACCTTTGTTCAGTATTCGTCTCGTAGATAAGATTTCTTAGCCTAGAAAATGACAAACAATTCAATCCCATCAGTTATACTGGATTTTAAATTCCAGATCACCAATCAAACACTTACAGAATGTATATAATGGAGTCTTAAGTGTTTATTAAGAAAACATTTCTACAATCTGGCAACCCTACCCACCAAAAGGCAGCAATTATAACCTTTTTTAATGACATGCACTAAATACATTCCTACCAAATGATTCCTCACCTGTCTGGAAGACTCTGAGGTGCGCGTGACCTCTTTGTAAGCAGCTACGTTTTCCCATGTGGCGATGATCGCGTGAGTGGGTGTGAACTGACTTTCTGGGAATCCTCTCTGGACTTCGGAAGCGATGCGATTCAGGACACTGGGGGACTCGGTTAAGCGGTAGTAGATGGCTCCGTTTCCATTACTGGTGTCTATGTCGGCGAGAAAAGGTGCAATAACAGGGAATTCGGTTGGGAATCCATCATCAACGTACTGCTTCTCCATCGGAAGGTCATGAGGCGAGATGATGCCGTTGGTGGCCACCTGGAACGACACAAACAATTTCAATGGAAAAAAAACCTTGAAAACACATTTTTCTGCCCAGTAACAAATTCTCCAAAATAAAATGTGCAATTTATTCGAAATGTTTCTGCTTTTCGTTTCGGACCATACACACACACACACACACACACACAAAACTGAGGATGATTATTTACTCTACATGCCCTTTAATTATTAGCAAGCCTTAAAAAAGCTCATCTGCTCTAAAAACTACTACTTAGCTTGTGGAAAACGTGTGGCCTCCAAATAAATGACTTACACACGGAAACACACCAACCTAACCATAGTGGAGCTTTTTTTTTTCCACCAGATGTTTGACTAGACCAAAGATGGGAGAGACTTACTACCATACTAAATGTAATATTTTTGTTCCATTTATTTATTTGTTTCGTTTAAAAAAAGGGAAGCAATGGAAGGACAGCCAGAAAACCAAAACTGTAAATGGAGCAAAAATGTGGAAAGCTGGAAATATGATTCTTGCAACAAATTCTTTCTAAATAATATGAATTGTTTGAATTTTTGGAAAAACAGACTAGATATAGACGACTGATTATAAGAAACAGATGATGAAGATGAAGAGGCAGAAGAAGAGCGGGGGGGGGGGGGGGGGGGCTCTTAAACTCCCTTTTTTTAATAAACAAACAAACTTAAAAAATAAAATTAAAAAAAATTTAAAAAAAGGTTTTAACCAAAACCTCTACTTTGCTCTTTTACTAGAAAGAAAGAGCACCAGATTCATCCTAAATAAATAAGTTAGAGGGTGGAAAGAAAGAAAGAAAGAAAGAAAGAAAGAAAGAAAGAAAGAAAGAAAGAAAGAAAGAAAGAAAGAAAGAAAGAAAGAAAGAAAGAAAGAAAGAAAGAAAGAAAGATCGTCTTCAATAAATAAGTTAGAGGGTGAAAAGAAAGAAAGAAAGAAAGAAAGATCGTCTTCAATAAATAAGTTAGAGGGTGGAAAGAAAGAAAGAAAGAAAGAAAGAAAGAAAGAAAGAAAGAAAGAAAGAAAGAAAGAAAGATCGTCTTCAATAAATAAGTTAGAGGGTGGAAAGAAAGAAAGAAAGAAAGAAAGAAAGAAAGAAAGAAAGAAAGAAAGAAAGAAAGAAAGAAAGAAAGAAAGAAAGAAAGAAAGAAAGATCGTCTTCAATAAATAAGTTAGAGGGTGAAAAGAAAGAAAGAAAGAAAGAAAGAAAGAAAGAAAGAAAGAAAGAAAGAAAGAAAGAAAGAAAGAAAGAAAGAAAGAAAGAAAGAAAGAATCCCATGAGTTTGCAAAAGACATTTGGTTAATTAATAAATATAAACAAATAAAAGAATAACAAACCCAAATAAATAACAAACAAGCAAACAAATACATTCTTAGTATAATAGTAACGTGAACTGAGTAGATTAAATTAGAAAGTACATTTGATTCAATAACAACTATTTTTATAATAATAATAATAATAATAATAATAATAATAATAATAATAATAATAATGGTGATTACGTCATTATTGTGGAGTAATAAATGCTTTCTAATAAATCCCTATCCTCCACTTTCTCTATTAAATTAGAAATCATGATTGCACTCACATATAATTTGTTGAACGAGGTGTCGTAGAAGCGCATGGCTTTGCTCAGTGAGATCACTTCAGATGTTTCATCGTCTCCTTCTGGCAGAGTCAGATCTCCACTCTGGGTCCCGTAGGAGAAAAGATCTCCTCTCCTTAGAGCGCTTCCAGGATGTGAGATGAAGGAGAGCTGGAGCAAAAACGCCGCTACTTGCTTCCACATGGTCACAGCTTTCTCAGCTTGTCTCAGCTGTACATTGAGTCCACACTCTTCCCTCTGCCTTTCCACTCTGATCTGCTCTGTGATGCTCCTCTCAGAGTCCACAGGAATTTGAGCTGGGATGGAGATCTCGGCCCCACGGGTTGCCAGATTGGTACCATTTAAACCGTCTAATGGGGGATTTATATTTTGGTTGATTTTATAACGAATAATACTTAAAGGACATTCCAAATTAACGCAGTTTTTTTTTATAATAATCTTTTCACATCCAGTCACCAATTTCTTTCCTGCTCAACGAGTGACGTCAATCCAACATGGCTGCTCAGCCTGCAAATGAGTTCATAGAGCAAATTGGCTTAAATAATACATTATGTTATTAAATTTCTGGGTTTTGCTTTAATTCATATTCAAATAATGAATTAATTTGATGATTTTATTAATAATTGATGTCAAAGAGTTTTATCCTGGTTGTATAAATGTTACTAACGAATTAACTATCTACTAAATACACGGTGGTATCAAAAAGTTTCGAGACTACTGGCGTTAACTGGTGCTATGCTGACCGAATTTGCCACAAAGATGTTTACATTGTTCGGCAAGTTTATGGCGATGCAACATGGAGTTGTTCAAGGTGTTTTGAGTCGTACAAGCGGAAGAACATCACTGGAAGATGATGAGAGATCAGTAAAGCCAGGTTCAACCCCCGAAAATGTCAAAACCATTCAGCAAATTGTGCATGATGATCGTCGGTCCACGTGAACAATCCACGTGTTCTCACTTCTGCACCAACCTTACTCCCAATTCCCAAAGCTAAAGATCCAAAGTTCGTCGTTTTGACACCATCGCAGAGATGTAGCACGAATCACACAAGGTGCTTGACACGTTTTAAAAAGACTTCCAGGACACATTCCATTGGTGGCAGGAATGCTGGGAGCTCTGTATTGCATTGCAAGTAGACTATTTTGAAGTGTGTAAATGTAGATAAATAAGAATTATCACTCATGTGACCAACGTTAGGTCCTACCACAGTTGTTTACATTTACGGCATTTCACAGACTGTCCCTATCCAGACAGTTTGCACCTGAGCAGTTAGAGTTTTGAGCCTTTCCAAAAGGGCCAAATGTGAAAGCATGGTGATGCCAAAATTTTAACTTACAGCCTTCTGAGCAGACGTCCAACATCGTAACCACTTATCTATCACTTCCCTTGTTGTTGTTTCCCCAGTTGTTACTGTGTAAAATGGTGCGTGTACATTTTAGTCTCACTATAGTAGAACTGAACCGATGGTCACCCCAATGGAGGAACTCGAACGCTGCAGTTGAAGTAGTGAACATTCTACATTTCACCATTTTAAACATCACAGATGTGAAGATACCATACATCATAACTATGGATACATATGCACAAATGGCTGGCATACATATCAGCATTTAGTGTGCCACTTGTCAACTGTTGCAATACCAAAGAAAATCGTTAAGCGAGCATAGTACTTTTTGACACTGTGTCCCCAACTACGTGTCCCCTCAAAACTAATGTTGGGTCTCAAATCACATATGTCTTTAAGGATTAGGGGTTAGACAAGTTGGGCAAGCAACATCACCTATACTTTTGGTTGCACAGCAAGAATTATTTTGATGTATAGGTTTCAGATGCAACACAACTCGTCCCAGGATAAATCAATTACTGAAGAAAAATGAATGAATGAATGAATGAATGAATGAATGAATTAATTAATTAATTAATTCCCTAGAAACTATACACTTGAACTAGAACTTCCATAATGAACTTGACAAAATAGCACAAAAACACATGCAGTATAGGTTTTTATAACTAAAATAGAACTACTAATTTAATCAAATGTATACATGTATACAATTTGCATTACTGAATGCAGCTTTGATCAATCTTTCTAAAAAATATCAATTTAAGCACTGATTTAGGTCTGCTTTTACATTAACCCAATTTGGCAACCCTTGCAATCTGGGCGGAGTTACGCAAATATCCTGCCCGCTGATTGGTTGTGCTTCGTTTGCTAGGAAGTACTTCCTATATCTCGGAAAAAGTTAAAAAAACTTTGCGACCTGCAATTATGATCGTTCCCTGTATTTTCTTTCAATACAGAAAACAAAACAAATAAAAAGCGTAGATGAACTGTATTTATAATAAAGAAAATCCAATGGCATGTAAGTTCCTCGAAAGGGGCGTGGCTTGTCATGTGAGCGACCGCCCACTTTCGGACCAGACTGGGCATTTCATAGGAAATACAATGAAAAGTTTATTTCATTCTTATACACATTTATTAACTCGTACTAAGTGCACATTATAATTATAACAACACTTTAATGACTCCTACTAGTATTATTGCTTATCTGAATAATTGTTTGTGTGTAAATCAATATCTGTTTACACAAGATCCAGAAGAAATGTTGCAAAAACACAAAATCTTTATAAGGAATAAAGATTTAATTCATGATTATTTCAGTGTGCAAAATACAGAAGTCCTGTATTTAAACACAATTTCTTCATTACTGGATCAAAATGATTAGTTGAGGTTGGTATGCTTTCCATTTATTCCTGCATTAAAGTCTAAAAAAAGTATCCAGACATTAGATTGAACAAGTCTGAAAGTCAGAATCAAAAATCAAGTCAGTAGTTACACTTTGGTGATTAACCATTGAAGAAGTGCCAGTTTGGTGTTTGGTGTTTGGTCTTGTGCTGCCATCATGTGGTTTACGCAGTGGGACCCTAATCGTTGGTACAGATAATGAGGGATTTATAAATACAGGTTATACACAGATAACCAAATCTGGGCACATCTGCCACAGAGACGTTTGACATGACATACGTTAGACATATGCTGATGCACAAATGTGTTATTTTGAGTGGCACGAGCTCAACCCCTGAAAATGTCAAAACCATTCAGCAACTCGTGCACAATGATTGTCGGTCAACGATCCACACAATCTTCCTTCCACTCCTGCGGATTTCACCCTCTTCCCAAAATGAAGATTCAGCTCAATGGTTGCTGTTTAGACACCGTTGCAGAGATCCAGCACGAATCTCAGGAGGCACTTCAAAAAAGACGACGTCCAGGACACATTCCAGAAGTGGAAGGAATGCTGTATTGCTGTGCATGGGCACTATTTTTAAGGTGATGTAGGTAAATGTAGATAAATGAAGTGCTTTCACAAGAAAGAACAGAGCTAGTCTCGAAACGTTTTGATGCCATCTTGTAAATCCAGGGAATTGTCCATGCGAAAAAACATGTGGACACCGGATGTGCTTCTTCCACAAAAACTGATGGCAACAATCAGGAAGCACAGGGGGTCCAAATTATGAGACGGGAAGTAATGAAGTATAATGAGTTTGTTATTGTACTTAAGTAGATTTTTTTGGTGTCAGTACATCACAATTTTTTCTTTTGACTTTTTACTTTCACTCTAATTTTTTTACACAAATATCTGTACTTTCTACTTTTTCAAACCAGGTTTGTTACTTTAGATTAAATCTATTTGAAAACATAAAATTTGTTCTTCTTATTGCACACCATTTTCAGCCCATCAACCTATTTCTTGTTACTTCACAGCTGTTGAAGTCTCCCACTGGTGTACAATATCCAGGCTCTCACACACCACAGACATAGGCTAGTGTACAAAGCTAACAACAAACAAGACAGAAGGCAACACAAGTATGAGGATAATGTGGATGAGACAAAGGGAGTCCGGGAACAGAGACGTTCCTTGATCACCTGGTGATCTTTTCTCTGCATGTGTTCTATATGAAGGTTTATAAAGACAAGTTTGGAGTGAAAGGACTCAGATCCCTGACCTCCTCAATCCCACTGAACACCTTTGTGATGAACTGGAACTGGAGCTTTCTCTACCTATGCTCTTGAACCTGAATGACAAGGACGAGGGTGTGATCATGACGCATTGAAAACCTCGTTAATTACACGTATGTTGCACACACACATACGTCCACCTACAGCATTCAGCTACTTCTGTTCAAAAGTCTTTGACCTTTGTGTCATTTTTATAATTGGCGGTCTGTAATTGATTTGCCTGGAGCTTGAGACAGTTTTTAAAAGGTCATGGCATTTTGCACCAGGCAAAATCACCCTCGCCCTAACACGCCCATTAAACCCCATCTCAAAAAGTCCTTTTCTGTTCACAGCTCTGTAATTAGACCACTGGCTTTCAGAAAAATCTCAGTGCTGCAGTTGCTGTGATCCAGCTACAGGAGGCGTCACAGGAAAACAAAAGGATCCAAAATTCCACTCTGATATCAGAAGTTAGTTAATGAGTGTTAAATTATTACAAAGATATTACCATTAAAGTGTGTATTGTTACACATTACTACACAGGCTTGCAAGGTTTCATCTTTCTGGGTTCTTTGAAATTTACATGCGTAAATAGCAATAGACTTCATGCCAAAAGACTTCATGTAGGCTTTATATCACAAAATGTCCATCTTTAGAATTTCTGAAATGAAAATATTCGATTTTAAAAGATTTCAATAATGATTAATAATGATTGTTTGAAACAATATACATCCCAAGTTCTATCTAGTTAACTAGAATCAATCAGACTCTCAAAACGAACCAATCAGAATGTATCAACTGCCCTAAGCCAATCCGAGCACATGTTACTTCCCCTTAGCCAATCAAAATGAATCATACTGCTTTCAACCTATCAGAACACACTTGCTGATCACAACCAATCAGGACACATCGTACTGCTTTAAACCAATCATTGTATTTCTCTCAGCCAATCAGAACAAATCATACTGTTTTCAATCTATCAGAACACACTTGCTGATCACAACCAATCAGGATACACTGTACTGCTTTAAACCAATCATTGTATTTCTCTCAGCCAATCAGAACAAATCATACTGTTTTCAATCTATCAGAACACACTTGCTGATCACAACCAATCAGGATACACTGTACTGCTCTAAACCAATCATTGTATTTCTCTCAGCCAATCGGAACAAATCATACTGTTCTCAACCTATCAGAGCACACACCTATTAGCCGAGTTAATCAGAGCAAACTGCACCGCTCTCCGCCAATCAGAACAAATTGTAGTGCTCTCAAAAAGGTACTGTACTGATCACAACCAATCAGGACACACAATTCTGCTCTCAGCCAATCAGAACACACTGTACAGCAGCTCATGATCAAAATGTTTTCTTGGACTTTCATACAGAAAACCTTCTGTCAGAGGAGCCTTCTGGTTCCACTGGTGGTACAGAAACCCTGGAGATTCATGCAGAAGATTTGCTAGCTTACCTAGTTACCCTTGTCTGCTAATGACCTGTGCAACATGTGCCATGATGTCCGGAGGAACAGACACAATTTTAGAACTGAATGAGAAGGACCTTGAGAGATGACCAGTGCACTGACGCTTCCATGAGTGCTGGTGGATAAGGTACATTGCCTGACAACAAGATACCAAGATGTTTTTCATAGAATGGCATATCATCAAATCTTAGCAGTCTGGTCCCAATACCATCATGGAGCCCATACTGGGGAAAGCAAAGCACGTCTAGGAGGCTCCTTGTATGGAAGACCTCTCAGGTGCATAGAAGTGTGTTGGAGGTGCATCCTCTTTAGGATGTTTTCCCATTATATTTATTTATTTTATTTATTTATGAGGGTCATTGTGATGGTTGGAGATGTTTACCAAGAACTTATGAGCGGCTAAATGTAACAGATCTAAACTGCATAGATTAAAAAATTGGATATCTGTAATTAACATCAAGGTCCGGAAACTTTCAGACATTTAGTTTTGGGAATATTCTGGTGGACCATCCGGTGCAGTGTGTGATATCAGAGCTTGCTGGTTTGAAATTTGGTGGATAATGACTAAATAATAGTGTCCTATCTGTAGATATTTTTCTCCAGGAAGTTTCATTTGACCCCTGTTCCAAATCTCTCAGTTTCCCAGAACTTGGTTGGACCATGGTGGTCTGATAAAAGGTCATCAACCTTATGTAGGATTGAATTTACTATGGACTCCTTCCTTGTCATTGGTCTGGTATGAAGTTTTAAGGCGGAGTTACAGACATAGGGGCGGAGTTCAAACGGTGCATGTGGGAGGACAAAACATGCAAAACAAAAAAAAAGTCGCATCATTCTGGCAACCCGGTCAATCAAATATTTTGTCAGAAAGCAGCAGAACGAAAAGGCAGCAGAGCTCAGAGACCAGGAGAACGCACACGAGACCATCATCTTCATCATCACCACGAAAACACCATCACTGGAATGTCACGGCTCTTCTTGAAAAGTAAACATGGATCTAACGACACGTGACGTCATTCCGGTTCATTACGCGTTTCTGATGGTTTTATGACGTTCTAACCTGGTGGAACTTTTCATGCGAATCCGATCTGCGTCTTTTTGAGAGGTTTTTCTTTCTTTCTCCGGTTTCATTGTTGGATATTTTGCGCTTTTGAATTGTGTGTAAGAGAACAAACAAACAAAAACAAATATATTTACAGGTTCGGAGAGGACGTTATGCCCGAGACCAACGAGTCATGTCGCGAAACGCGGACGGTGGACATTAACGCGAGCCCGGCGATAAGCGCGGTCATGTTCGCGGTGGGCGTGCTGGGCAACGTGGTGGCGCTTTTGCTGATCGAGTTGCGGCGCCGAAAGGAGCGCCGGCGCCGCCAGCGCGAGCACCAGCAGCGCACCTTGTTCCACGTGCTCGTCACCGCGCTCGTGGTCACCGACCTGGCGGGCACGTGCCTGTCCAGCCCGCTGGTGCAAACGGCGTACGCGCTCAACACCACGCTGATCGCACTGGGCGAGAAACGCAGCGCGTGCGACTACTTCGGCTTCGCCATGACCTTTTTTAGCCTGGCGACGCTCGCGCTGCTCCTCGCCATGGCGTTCGAGCGCTGCCTCTCCATCGGCTTCCCGTACCTGTACGAGCGGCGCGTGCGCGCGCGCCTCGGCTACGTCGCCATCCCCTGCGTGTACGCGCTGTGCGCGCTTTTCTGCTGCATGCCCTTCATGAAGTTCGGCAGGTACGTGCAGTACTGCCCGGGCACCTGGTGCTTCATCGACATGAAACCCGAGAAGAGCGGGGACCGCGTGTTCGCCAACGTCTACGCCACCGTTATGCTGCTCATGGTGCTCGCCGTGGCCGCGTGCAACTGTTTTGTCGCCTATCACCTCGTGCTCATGTACCGGAGGCGCTCCGTGAGCCGCGGCGGGTCCTCGGTCACGCGCAGCCGGAAGGACCGCAGACCTTTTTCTCTCTCGGAGGAAGTGGAGTATCTCATCATGTTAGTCGTCATGACGGTTGTATTTGTCACATGCAGCCTGCCCTTAATGGTAAGTGTCAAAACTGTCATTAACGAGCCCCCAAAACACGCTTTTTCCAAACGTCCACGTGCGTTTTATCATATCAGTTTATTATAATGTAGTTCATTTATCTCTAGAGTCAAGTCACCATGAAGTCAATACCAACCAATGAACTTAAATCCAAATCTCAATAACAAACAAAGAGCCTCTTGAATAATGTGGCAAATTTTTGCATAGTTAGAATATGTCTGTGTGGCATTAAGATGACTTAAAAAAAAAAAAAAAAAAAAAGTGGCACACACTAGGAAAAGTTCCCAAAATTATAGATCTCGTTCCCAGATTCCCACAAACTCAATTATGGTTGATCTGCATCCCCTAGGCTACATCATTCTGCATTTACTGCAGTCCATTTTGGGATTTCAGGGGGTTTCGAGTCTGAAATAGGTGCACAAACTGCATTAGAGGTCTTCGTTCTCCTCTTTGAACACTCATCACACTGCTGCAGGACATCGTGGGATTTCATTAGAGCTTCCTCGCCGTTTGGTTGTGCACGTTTTTTTTAATCAGGGCTGGAACAGACAGAATAAATTGTTGAAATGCGTGCAGTGATATTTTTTTCGAAGCCTTGGAGATTTCTTAGAAGTCCCAGGATGCTCTAACCAGGAATCATGCATCAAGTCCAAGTCGTTATTTTTAGGCTAATTTTGTTTTTGGAGATTCGGAATCAACAACAAGTGGCTGCACAGATTGGACAATAAATAAACGTAGTTAAAAAAACTCATGGTGGGCTGTGATACGTGTTGAAAACTCTGAGGGCGCCTGGATATTGAGTTTATATATATTTATATATATGATTAGGAATCTTTGAGAAATTCATAAAAAAAAAAAATCGTGATACGGTTTATTGCGGATCGGGAGACATGATAAGGAGTTTAGGAGTCCAAATTCAAAAACATACCCTAGAAGAAAAGCCCTTAACCCTTCCTTATCTACCCCCAGTGGTATTTAAACAATGTTGCTCCCTGACCTCAGGTTGCACGGTTCAAACTAGTCAAACTTTGTAGATCATGCATGAAGGTAGTGCAGACGTACACCCACACCCTCAATCGCACCCACATTCACTCACACACAAGCACAGACGTAAACCATTGCTTTTGTTGTGCAGCGCAGACGGGGTTGGGGAATCTGAAAAGAAATCATGCTTAAGCTGACCTCCAACCCTTTTTATTCACAGTCAAAAAAACGAGTTACACTTTCATTAGGAGAATTATTAATATTTTAGCTTTTAACATGGAATGAGAGAGGAAACCTGGCTTAAGGGGAAAGTTTTCACCCTGCCCTTTTCATACACACAGGGTGCATACCTGTGCGATTATCTTATTATTTTAACTCGCTGTCCTGGAAGAAAAAAAGAAAAACAAGAATGAGAAAAGACCTTATTTGCTTAAAACTTATCTTAGCCAAGTGCTGAATTGTGTCTTAGTGGTCCTTTTGTGTTTCCCGTGTCGGAGGATTACAAACGAAGCTCCAAATGGGAATCAAGATTAAATTATTTGTCTAGATCTAAAATCGCTGATGAAAAACAAATTGTGAATGACGACGCCTTCATTTCTTTAATGGGTGTAATATCGAAAGGATAATAGCATAAGCGGCTTGTAATTTCTTTGAGGAGCATTAACACACACACAAACAAAAAATAGCTCATTTCTTCATTTCCTTTATTCCTTTAATCAGACAAAGTGCAGTCATTTGAAATCCCAAATATGATCAATGCTCTAACGTGTGCAATATTTCCAATTTCACAATCCTAATCGTTCATTCTGGAACCATTTGTGCAAATGATGAATAATATGGTACAAACGACTTTTTCTAGAGCAACTTTTTTCAGACAGTCTAGTTTGGTGCTCGTAGATTTTGTGTGCGGCATGACATTGTAAGAAAAGGACATGCTTAATGCCATATTGTTTTTGCTTTTGAAAAGCACATAGTAATCCATATGAACTTCTTGGAGCGAAGCTAGAATGTTCAGTGAAGGATTATACCCAGTCGCCACAGCTTGCTCATCAGGGATAAATGCACATCATTCACCCAACTGTTGATTTCTGTAAAGCTGCTTTAAGACAATGTCTGTTGTGAAAAGCGCTATAGAAATAAACTTGACTTGACTTGACTTGATGAATGCAAAATGCATGGACTTGCCTCGAGGCCGGTTTTGTTTCTGAGGGAAAAGTAAATGCTTCAGGGAAAAGCCATAATGAATCCAAACTACTGTTTGTACTGTAGCATAGCGTTGCAGCGTTCCATGTTAAATACCTGAATACAGTTATGTGGAGGGAGTCCAAGGCTGGTTAAAAAAACTCCTGCAATGTTCAGTGACACCTACCTACCCAACCAACCACCTACTTACTTACTTACATACTTACTTACTTTAGTAGTGGTTAAGTGGGCCTTCAAAATGTAAACAGTGTACTGCAGTTTTCCATTTAAAAAAGTGAATACAGTAACATGCAGGTAGTCTAAGGAGTCAGGTTTATCTATCCATCTATCTGTCTGTCTGTCTGTCTGTCTGTCTGTCTATCTGTCTGTCTGTCTGTCTGTCCGTCCGTCCCTCCCTCCGTCCGTCCGTCCCTCCGTCCATCCATCCCCTGGTTAGGACATGGAACTTCGAAATAGAGGTATTAACAAGTTGTCGTTCCTGGGCCCTCAAGCACGGCCCTCAAAACTGCTCAGTTGTTTAAATGTCAGCCACGTTAGTGTGTACCAAGTCACTCCATGCCATAAATACAAAACTAAGAACCGCAAGATGTCAGAAATCAGCTTGGAACGTCATGAGTTCAAATCCCGACACCACCAAGCTGCCCTTGCCTGGCCATTGAACAACCCTGAACTATTCAGATAACTGCAAGTCACCCTGGGAGTGAGAGCGTCTGCTAAAATACCGTAAACGTACTGAAACCTGTTAATGATTCAACCGTACTATAAATACACTTTATATATATGCATATCATAATTATTTTTGCTGATCATTAAAAGTTGTTCATTAGACAGGTGGAAACTGCTCAAGGCTGTAGCCAGTATTCAGACGATGTTGCATTGGCTGATGGACACTTGGAAAGTACAACCAGAATTATGAATTATTAATGCAAAAAAATATTTACAGTGGCATTATTAGGATATTTTTGATTAGCATCAGCCCAAGCTATTTGTAAATTCAGTGATTACAGACTCTTATGGTAAAGAGGTGAACGAGATTGTCGTGCAAGATATTCGGTAATTGTAGATTCAGTGTTGAGAAACGCAATCGTGGAATCTCATATACAGTTGCTTATTTTTAATGCTGATTGGCTGAGATGCAGAGCTGCTCTTACACCTTCATTATCAGTGGAATCACAGGTTCAAGGAAGTGTTTATTTTTTTTTTTTGTTTGATTTGTTTTATCTTGTCTCAGCACAGGGAAAGTTGCTCAAGCGTGTCCAAGCACTCACGCATAGGTGCCTCAAATGGAGATTTGATCACAGGATATGGTGCACACTCTGTAAACGTACGGTCTGATACAAGAAACTGGCAGCAATTTAATACTGAAGTTAAGTGCCTTCTGACTTCTAACGCATGGCCCTTTCACAAACCAGCCTTTATAGTGCAAAAAAAAAAAGAACAAAGATTAAATAAAACCCAGACCTTTTTTGTCTCGGGAAGTTACAGCTCTGCCTCTGCCATGTTAATCTGTATTCTATGGGACCCTCAGGACACGCCTCGGTCTCCATAGTGTTGTGATACATCATTACGACGAAAACGCGCTTGAGAAACAGTTTAGCGAGGAGAAACATAGAAACATTGGTCACAATTTAATGGTCACCTTCTAAATAATAAAAGTTTAGCACATCTACTAATAATTCTATATAAATAAATAGATTTGTCAAAAAAACGATGCATCGTGATACAAATGCCCACTTGTTTCTGATGCACACTTTTTTAAAATCAATGCGTCACATCGAAAACCTTTTTGCCGATTCCATAACGTGTATGTTTTAGTCGTCACTTATTGAGGAGTCTGATGGCTTGTGGGAAAGAATTGAAATACGTGTCACCAAGTTTCTTGTAGTATCAGTATTATTTTCACGTTTCCAGGCTTCTGTACCGTTTTGTATTGATTTTGTAAAATATTAATAATTAGAGCTTAAAAGCTTCGAGCTCAGGACACCGCTCCCCCCCTGCACAAATCCTGCCCCCCCCCCCCCCCCCAACACACACACACACACACACACACACACACACACACACACACACACAAAAGCTCGAATTACGATGCATTATATGCGTGGGAAGTAATTTATAAAATCGCAGCCCATTGAAATCAAATTTGAACGGCAAATGATGCACTCGGAGAAAGCAAAAGCTTGTCTGCTTTTACAGTTAAAAGCAGTGAACCCATTTTCATTACAAAAAAACACTGATGTCTCATAATATCTGTGATTTGAAATGTCTTTCGATAGCCATTATTTTTTCTCATTGTTATCTCTGTTAGTCTTGTAGATTACCACCTAATAAATAAACTTCAGACACCAATGGTGTGACAGGAAGAATATATTTTTAACCATTCATCTCGTTTAAGTATTTTGTTTAAGTACTTAAGATTTTCATGTCGATAAAATTAATTTTTTTATTTTTTTCTGTACTTAAGCACAGTTCGGAAAAAAAGGGTAGTTTCTCGCTATAAAGATCATCAGCCTACAACTGAGTATTATTCTGAATTTTCTTTTGAACAAATGGACAAAAGATTAAATAGACAATTTTTCACAGACTCCATTGCTCATATTCACCAAGGCTGTAGGTTTACTGATTAGTTTAGCTTGAAGGATCAATTACATGGCAAAGGTTTTGCAATCCGATTTCACAACAAACAGCTGCACCTTTGCGGCTTGAATTGCTTTCGAATGCCAAACTCATTCTTTTTTTTTTTTCATTGCCAAAAGCTTGTGTGAAAAGCCAAAAACCACGTTCCGGCAGCACTGCAGCACTTTTTGTTTCTGATTACATCATGCTGAGAGTGTGTGCAAATACGAGCACCGTGGATGACTAGACCAGACAAGATGACTTGTTGAGTCTGATTTCCGGTAAGTACGTCGGAAGGAAACATTTCCTCGCAACGTATTTGTATCCTCAGGAGGGAGCACAGACTCTCAAGAGGGACAGAAAGACATTAAGCCATGATGGGGTGGAAAGAAGCAACTATTACTTTCACTGCTGGCACAGGTTAATATGACTAAGTAAGACTCATTAATGAGTCACGCGTCGGTTTGGGACTTGTGACAAACGGTAAAAGGTTCATCAGATATGTACGTGAGTGCGTCAAAGGTTTTGGGTCGTATTGAAATGTTGTGCAAAAATGCTACTTCCCAGTAGAGCAAGCAACTAAATGACTCCTGGCCCCTCACAAACTCAAACACACATATGCAGCATTCTCACGACAACTAATAACCTTTAGATAACCTTTGAAATTTTCTAAAGTCAGCTGAATGCTGCAGGGAAAAGTATAGATTATTATTAATGATCAGCTCATTAATTTGTATATTTTTATTTAGAATTATTTTCAAAACAAATTAAACAAAAAGCTTAACAGGAAGATTTATTGATTTAGAAGTGACAATAATGAGACAGAACGTTTTTATTTCGCTCTGTTTAGGTGGACACCTGAGCACAAGATTGGTATGTGCTTTTTGAACATCCCATATTAAGTCCCCATTTGCTGTTATAATAACCTCCACTTTTCTGTAAAGATGTCTTACTAGATTTTAGAGTGCGTTTGTGGGAATTTTCATATAAACCATATCTTCATGGATCCGGCTTTGTGCACAGATGCATTGCATGCTGGATTAGGTCTTGGTCTCTTATCTAATTGTATGTAACTTTGTGATAACAGTTTGGAAAAGAACCACAGTATAGTATAGGAAACACAGTATACAGTATATATTACACTATTACAATCAAATTTGTATTCCGTTAATCCTCCAGCAGACACTGTGCGCAAGCATCAAGTGTGCAGTGTGAACATGCAAGATATGCAGAAATAGACTTATGACCATAAAAGTCAGGTGTCCCAAAACTTGCCATACAGTGTGCATCGTATTGAGCTCGCTACACATGAATTGCAGTACGCCACGTCCAATATAGTAGTCGAGAGCTGTATTTTTTTCACCTCACATGTTCTGTAGATAAATTTTCCGCCTACAATGTTAGCTGCTGGTATGTGCTGCTAGCGAGGACATTTTAAGGTCTTTCATCTGGTTATTTTAGAAAATGAGGAAGTGAGAACAAAACTTCAGCACTATTTTAGGTACAAAGCTTAAATATATCAAATGTAGAGGTGTAAATGTATACAAAATTAACGCTTCGGTATGTACCTCGGTTTTAAAGTCACCGTTTGGTTAATTTTCTATAACGTTTGGGGGAAGAAATGCAAAACATAAAAAATGCTTGAATTGCTAAAACTATTTTTAACAAAATGCCTGCTTGGTTAAATAATACACAATAATACAAAGCAAACAATTATAAAGATACAACTGAATAAACCAATATTGATTTAATTGAGTAATCGGTTAAATTGGGACAAATTGAATTGATTCAAATTAAATAAATGAAAAACATTTTTTATTATAGTTTACATGTTCGACCTCGTTTATGTAATATAGATGTTTATGTGTTATATTCACATCGAACATTTCATTTTGTAAAGATTATATTGTACTTTATTGGAATATTTATTTCAGCATACTTTAATAAATGCCTTCCATCCTTCATTTATTCACTTCCTCGATATGTGGAATTGTCAGGATTTTCTCCTTTTAAGAGAAATTCTTGAAGCTGTATATAAATCACTAAAGAATCCGTACCGCTAGACGTGAAAACGTTGGCGAAATTCCGGGCCACAGTGACACTGCGCTAACTCTAGATTTATTTTTATACCCTTGGCATTGTGTTTTTTTCAAGTTGAATAATTATCATTAGAAGAAAAACAGTGACACTACGCTCGAAGTCAGAGGCGGAGACTAAACTTGCGTTCCGCCATTTGATTTGTTTGTTAGGGATTTTAACAATATTCCTGTAGAAAAGGGTTGAAAAGCCCTGTACCGAAACGGGAATTCGTGTACCGTTACACCCCTTTTCAAAAAACTTTTCTAAAACTTTTCAAATGAGAATATCAATGAACAATGGGATTCTTTCAGAAACAAACTTGAACCAGAAAGCCACGACTGACCCCTGTACTCTCTGACAGAATATCAATCACAGCCGGCTCCATTTCAAAAGGTAGCGACTACCACACAAGTGCTAAACTGAAACCAGGCGCCACTTCTGACCACACAGTAGTTTCATGGCATTTAAAATGTCAGGAGTAGGCTAGGTAGAAAGGTTTAAGTGGGAATTGTTTTATTGTAGGATTAAATAAAAATATCAATCAGTGTCATTACAAAAGATTCTGACTATTTCTCCAAGTGCCCTTAAAAGTTTTAGATTTATTTATTAAAATTTCGTGGGAACTTTTTTGTAGTGTTGAAAGTGAAGACAGTTGCCAATGGGATCAATGAACACACACACACACACACACACACACACCAGAAGAGAATATAAAATCCAGATGAATCCATTTCAGATTATCACCAAGGGCCCTGAGTGCATGACTTAAAAAAAAAAAAAAAAGCTTGTTTCAACTAGCGTGCTGAAATGGCAGCTGTAAAATGGCATGCATAATGACACAGCCTCGGGCACATAGTGCTTTTAGGGAAGGGCGTTTTTTTTTTTCTAGCTTTCCTGTTCACCGAACACCTGGTCTATTTCATATTTTAGTCATCAACCCTTAATGAATTGGATTTACCCGAACGGAAAGGAGAGAACGGCAAGAAATTCACACCAATTTACCTGCTAATGACTTTCCTCAGAAGGTCAAGTGAGACTAGAAAAGCAACCCGAACAGCAACCTGGTTCAATGTAGAAATGCTAAATGGAATCCAAGTGATGGTCATAACGTTTTGCTGATATTTTGATGGAAATTCCAAATATCACTCCTCCTCAAGGGCCAGGTGGATCGATCTGAAAGTATTAATACTTTTAATGATAGTTTTCTATGGAGACTCAAATCCAACAAAATAACCATCTTATCTGGGAAATCACAGCTAAATACAGTATGTGTGATGGATTATACTCTGTATCATGGCCGCAGGAAGTGGGGGTGCTGGGGGTGCTGCAGCACCCCCCTATTGGCGAGAGAGAGATTTTTTTAAATGTAGGCCTAGTAAAAATATTTTGCACAATTTATAAATTCTTTATGAATATTTTAGGAAATGATTTTGACACACGTAGGCTATTAAGTGTATTTTGGATTTTAATTAAATTATTTTGATTATTTTAATTATATTGATTTTTCAAGTTTATTTGTAAAGCGCGTTTCACACACGCGGGTGATTTTAGTTTGGCTTTCTCTGGCAGCGCGCAAACATAGCCTAAATTCCTTGCCCTTGTGGAAGATAAAATTAGCTCTTCGTACCTTTTACAACAACATGAAGATATCAGAAAAAGAGATCGGTGGTCTCTTTCCTGCTCGTGTTCCACATCCCTCTCAAAGCGCAGAGCGGGAGGCTCTTTGTGTGGAAATATAAAACTGTTTTTTTTTTTGTTTGGTTTTTTAAAATGGATTCAACTTTATTATATTATGTAAGTTACCAGTATTTACTGATATTTATTTCAATGCTTTACAGGCTTTAGTGTGTTGTTTCTTTGTTTTTGTTTTTTTATTATTATTTCAAAACAACCCCCCAACCACCGCAACACCGCCGGTATTTGGTCCACTACCACCGCGGTGGTAAAAAAAAAAAAGTGCCAATCGTCACAGCCCTTTGTTATTTTTTTAAATGTATTTTAAATAGGCCCATAGGCTCATAGGTTTTTTTGTCAAAAAAAAAAAATAATTATTAATTTACAGTACCCCCTGTTCAAAATTATTTCCAGCGGCCCTGCTCTGTATGGCCAAAAGTTTGTGGACATCCGATTCATATATGCTTTTTGAACATCCCATTCCACATTTACGAATTTGCAAATCATAATAATGTCCACTCTTCTGGGAAGATGTTCCACTAGAATTTGGAGTCTGCATATTTAGATTGGTTGCATTTAGCTACAAGGACGTACGTGAAATCAGATACTGATGTTGGTGAGGAGGCCTGGGGTGCAGACAGCATTTCAGTTTATCCCCAAAATACTCAGGAGGGTTGTGGTCAGAGTTCTACAGCAGGCCACTCCATTCCAACTGTATGGAGCTGGATGTTTATGGAATTTTATTGGTGGTTGTTTCTTAGGAAGAAATGTCCATTCCGAGCCATTTGCCTAAATGATAAGCAATAGGATACAAACTACAGCAACAACATGGTATAGGGCATGGCAGGGCGAGGTTCTATATAACCTTCTCGTAGCGAAGACAGAATGTTCATGATGGATTATACATTAATAGACTATTAATCATTTTACTCTGAAAACTTCGAATCATCTTTCACACCATGATCCTTCTAATCATGACATCGATCTTACACACCTTCCTGACAACCAATCCGCATTCGCCTGACAGCTGGTTGACACACAGAATTATCCATACGATCAACACGCCAATAATGTTCTCGAAGGACGACACATGAGTCACATCTGTGCTTCTCTGCACGTCACGTCACGCTAACTTACCCCCCACCTCCCTTCTCTCTGCTTCAGGACATGCTAACATGCTTTGACGCACACAGCGTAAATAAATCAACATACACACACACACAAGCACAAACAAAGTAATCTTGTTACAATCACGAGATATATTCAGGAGCCGATTTTATAATAACCCGAGCATCGTGGAGGTCCGGACTATTTCCCATTTCACACACACACTCATTCATTAGCTGACTCATAGCAACAGCAACCTGAAAGGCAATTTAGCATGAATTACACTTTAAAGCTCGGAGGATTGAAGATTACACTACAATTTGTACACATAGGGCTGCCATAGGGATGTAAAATAATTTTAAAAAGTATATTAATTCATATCAATCAATCATGAATTTCTGAATTACAAATTTTATTTGCTTCATATTGCCTGAAATAGGGGAATGGAGGATGTCGTATAATTTATTTAATTGTATTATATTATTATATTTTTATTTTAGGGGAATCTGTTCAGCTGAGGTTTTTTTTATTTTTTATTTTAGAAACGGTTGTGGGCAGAGAGACAGGATTAATGAAGGTTGTGGAGGGTTGAAGGACAATAACTGAGACTGAATGTCAAAAAAGACAATGATGTTAACTAGCATTTAGACATTGAATCGAGCTTCCGTTTCTAGAGCTGAATATTTTTGTAGCCAAAAAATAAAGAAAAGAATGTGTTTCCCTGAGAGCCAGGGATCCGTCAGTGAAGGATACCATGGATTTTTAGAACAACAATAAAGAAAACCCACACGATACAAAGTATTGTGAGGAAAATGTTGTCATTTTTTACCATTGTTTGCATGAACAAACTTGATCGAGTCACGAGGTCGTGTGAAGATTTAAAAAAAAAAAAAATTTTGTTTGCTGCTAATGCAAAACAGATTTTCGTCTCATTGTGCACATCTGGGAAACCTCATAAACGTAATTTCTTGTCAGACTATTAATGCCTTAACCTAATAATAATAATAGTGGGTCAAAACAATCACGCACCAAAAGCAGCTCATAAACCTGTCATGCATGGAAACAACGAATAACAATCTGGTCATTCAGGAAGTATTTCCGGACAGAAACTCTTCCGGACCAAAGTTCCAGCTGTGGAGCGGAGGAGAACTTTTATTCGCACAGACTCATTGTTTTCTTAACAACGCTCCCACATTTCCAACACGGGGAGAGCTTCAGCCTGAGCAGGACACGTTCGCCCTGTTAGGCGTAAACGTTGCAGCTTTCAGCAGGAGTAATTGATCGGTTGACATTGTTAGCACTGCTTTAGCGTAAAGTTTATATTAAAGCCGGCGTTAATGGCGCTCACATGGAGAGTAACATCTGGTTTTCTTGGATTATGTGAAATTAGATTTTGGGAAAACAGTTAACTCTTTCAAGCTGTACTCGCAAAGTTCAATTCTGTATACAATACAAAGGATGAACAAATTAATAGAAACAAGCAGATGCACTGGTGCCGTAATTTTAAATTGAGTTTTCTTTAATATGGGGGTGAGGATGGTTCAACATAAAGAGACTCTGGAGCCATTAGGATTTAGGACACCGTTTGCTACAGTGTAGCTTGTTGCTACATTTTCCATTAGCATATGTATGAGTGTTTTTTAAAATTTTCATTCAGCATTGAACAGTTTATAACCTCAATAATGATGGAACTGTAATGAATGGACACCAAGACAATGACGGTTTTCCTTCCGAGTCTGATTCCTCTGAAGGTTTCTTATTCATGAAATCTCAGGGAGTTCCCAATGTCGCCACTGGCTATGCTCTGTAGCTAGTATTGTTTTTTTTAAGGATTGGCAAAGCATTTATCAATACATGATTGCTTAATGTATTTTTTTAGTCCTTAGACCAACAATACATAAATAAGAAGCAGTTGGAGGAAAATGTTATCCTTTGCAATAAAAACAAAGGGAAAATGCAAATGTTTATTTTAAAAAGTAGATAAAGAAGTTTATTTAATTCAAAGTAAAGTTTTATGTAGCACAATATCATTTTATGATAAAAAAAAAAAAAAAAAAAGATTCTTTCTCATAATAAATTCTGGTATCGAAATAACAACACGTAGTTTAATCACTTGCACTGTCATGGCTGTTAGATAAATATCTACTTATATTCTTCACCGTATTAATTGTATTGTAGAAATTGGTGGCTAAAGAAACAAGAACATATTTAACTAATATATTTATACTCAATTATGTAAGCTCATGATCAATGTCTCAGCAGTAGGTTCAAGAGTTTTGGACCAATCAGATTTAAAATCTAAAACAAAATATTTGCATATTAAAATGTAATGGCTCAGAAAAAAAATATTCTTGATTATGATTGTTGTAAGGCTGGAAAATATAACAAAATAATATTGTTTGATTAAAAAAAAAAAAAAAAAAAGGTATTGCAGGTATTGTGGCTGATTTGTCCACCTTTTTAGGTTATTATTTATAATTTAGATTCTAAATTGGACCTGAAGCTATGTTTTTAAAAGAAAGTAAAAATTGAGGCAAAAGAAAAGTCCTATATAAATATACATAAAGAACAGAATCTAAATAAAGAAGTTTACGGGAAGATTTTTGCAACTGAGTCTCTTGGTGTGAATGTTCTCAGGTGTGGTTGATTAGTAATCAGGCGAAATGTTTTGGTCGTCCGATGTGCATATTTGTAGGCGGCTGTAAAGTTTCGCCTGACAGTTGATTTATTTATTAGCATTTCTCACATTTATGTTAATGTTTTATAATAAAAAAAAAAATTTTTGTTGAAATTTGAGCCAAAATTGTTAGTAGTTTATTATTAATAATATATTTATGCAACACCTTTGCCAGTTTATTAGCCTACCTACATATTCTAATGCATCAGTCGAAGTCTTAATATATACATAACAAAAATGATAAAATTCCCCATAATTGTAGTGTACAGTCGTGTTCTAATTCACACACATTTCTATCTTTTTTTGTTTTTGTTGTGTCCATCATTTCTAAAGTAAAATTCGTAATAAAAAATGAAATATTATATAAAAATGATTTAGATAAAATGATTAAATATAACAAAGTACTGAATATATTGTAGTAATGTACACATTTCTTTAGAATAGCACAAACTATAGTGAATGTAGATGACGTGCAATATTTGGAGAAGGATCTTTCCTGGTTTGCCTGCATTAAATACGTTTTTTTTGGAAAAAGATTATATTTAGGAATGCCAAAACATCCTTCATTACAGAATTACTTAGGTTTTTTTTGGTTCTCAGGCAAAAATGAGAGGGGAAAATGTTAATGTTTGCAAAAAAACGTGGAAGAAATGTAATGTTTATCCAACTGAATAGATTATGAAGGGTTTGACATGCAGGAGGAACTGCTGAGTATGAAAAGTTTTATTAAACGTTTTCTTTTTAGGATTTAAAAAATAAAGCACCCTTTTTGTTTTGCATAATTCTGCTTTTTAAAAGCTAAAGGACCTCATGAATCATTGTCTTGCCTGATCTGAATTTTTTTTTTTCCTTTTTATTTTTTTTGCTGACTAAAATAAGCTTTGCAAACCCCCCCCTCCCACGCTCGCTGATCCGAGTAATGAGATGTCACTCCCAAGATGTTGTAATGCCCCTGAACCCTGAGGTCCTGTGTCAGTATATTGTGTATGGGGAGGTTTTTTTAGACAGAACACAACTTGTCAAATTGTCTCGGTAGCCTTGAATACCACATGAAAGACCACTACTATTTCTGATTTGAAAAGGAGGGGGGGGGGTTATTTTAGTGGTGAGCTGCCAGTGATCACAGAGATACACAGCATCAGAGAGACCTCTGATATACCGGGTCGTAAAATGTCAAACATGGCTACGATCACGAAGGTTGAACTTCATCTCCACGGCTCAGACATCATCTGTCTGAGGGTGCACAACATCCTGTAAACACGTCTGCTTGCAAACTTTTGTAGCTGCACGGTTTTTCCGGTTGCAGCCCAGCTTACAGTAAATTAAATGAATAGATCCTAATCAGTTTATTGATGATGGTAAAGCCTGGCGAGCCTTGCAAATATCTCCATAATGCAGTTGCGTGATCAAGCAGACGTTAATTAAAGCATCTGTGATCATAAAAACATTGAAGCGGCATTTCCTGTAGCACAGGGCCATGTGACAACATTATAGCGTTATGGTATACAGATTACATATATATTTCATTGTAACGGCACAAATTTTATTGACGTGTGATTCATGCAGCGCGCATTTCTGTTTGACCATTTTTAGAAAAAATATTAATTAATATAAAAGAGGCGAAATTAAAACCTTTATCGTAACACGCATTTATTCACGACATCTTTTCGTTGCTCAGGTATAAAAATAGATCAATAAAGTCCACCGAAAAATCATTTTTCATCACTAAACATTTGTTTTACTGACGCGCCAATTCTCAAATCAAGCACCAAAATCCACCATGATGCACACATCCGGCAATTAAAACCGTCCGTGTGGAAACATAGCAAAAGTTCCGTTTGGTGTCCTTAAGATTTACATAATTTAAAACACCACAATTACTTTCAAACATTTACAAGAGTATTTTTACAAGCTGCCCTGGCATTAAAAAAGGAAAAAAAGAAAAGTAAAACTAGATTAATTAAAGTTAGATTTAGAACAGATAAAAATGTTCGATTAAGTTGCGTTTAATCACGAGTTAACTCAGGTGACAATCTTTCGATTAAATATTTAAATTGAATTGAATTGAATTATCTATCTATCTATCTATCTATCTATCTATCTATCTATCTATCTATCTATCTATCTATCTATCTATCTATCTATCTATCTATCTATCTATCTATCTATCTATCTATCTATACTTTTCTGAAATATTGACTATATTTTGATAGCATTTACATAATCTGATTGGAAGCAACTGCTCCAGCATGCCAATGCCCTTGAGAACAAATCCAGCTCCATAAAGATGTGCTTTACATGGGTTGTAGTGGAAGATCTCCTGCTATTGAGCTCTGACCTCAACACAATTGAACACCGTTGGGATCAGATGGAACGCTGACTGCATCCCAGGCCTCCTCCTCACACTTTATCAGTAATAACGTTTACAAACACCCTTGTGCCTGAATGAGCACAAATCTCCACAGGAACACACGAAAAAAAAAAAAAAAAACTTAGTAAATAGATCTTACAAATATTCTTAGTGGAGATTATTGCAGAAAATGGGGACTAAATGCGGAACGAGATGGTCAAAAAGCAAACACAAACCTAACATTATTAATCCCATAACATTTTTATGTTCGATACTAACGTTTGTGTGACCTTTACTTAAATTGGGCTTTTGTGACCTCACTTTGGTTTCTTTTATGAATTCTTAATGATCTAACCAGCCTATATATAGATATAACGATATAACTAATCAGCTCACAATCTCTTTGGGTGTTAGAGCAAAGAAAACACTCAAACCTGCTCCAGAGGCTGACTGCAAAAGTGATGTTGTCATTAGCTACTGTCTGCTGATCCATACTTACTCTGGACCTTTCTTTATTGTTGTTTGACTGGAATTAACCAGGAACGGTAGCAGGATGTTTGGCTTTGGGGTGGTAGAATGGTGTATAATTAGATTTACAGTCAGGGTTTGATAGATGTCCTGTACATCTTAATTATTCATTCATTCATTCATTCATTCATTCATTTTCTCCCGCTTATCCGTAATTCGGGTCGCGGGGGCAGCAGTCTAAGCAGGCCCCCGCCTTTGACTGCTGCCCAATCCTCACAGCACCGTCCCTTACGGTCCCTCCTGCAGGTGGTGAGCCCACGGGAAGGCGGCCCCACGTCACGGACCTCGATATTTCCCTCGTAAGGGACCCCCGGAGCATAGAGGGTTAAGGGCCTTGCTCAAGGGCCCAAGAGGGGCAGCTTGGCGATACCGGGGCTTGAACCCCAGCTTCCGATCGGCAACCCATCGCCTTAACCGCTGGAGCCACCACTCCCCCTCATCTTAATTATTATTATTATTATTATTATTATTATTATTATTATTAGAATAATTAGCACATCTTTTTTTATTGATAATTAATCATAATAATTAGTAGTAGTATTTTTCTATTATTATGTTAATTATTTCTATGTATTCTTTATTTACAGTCAATTAATATAAGTAATATTATGCTGGTAATAATGAATAATTATTGTAACTATTATATGTTTTTGGTTCATTTAACTTGATTAAAGCATGTTGAAGTGTTGAAGGGTTCAAAAACGATCGTATCGGTTGTTCGGGAACAAATTGCGCCAACGTAACGTGGAACTGACGTCTTTGAGTGAAGTCAATTCAGTCTGCTGTTAATATTTTGTAAATTAGTTTAGCAGTAATGGGTTCTAGGTGTGTTTTCTAGACGTGATTAACCTCCAACTGTTAATGACCACAGTAGAAATCAGCGCAGATATAAAGCAGTATGTAGGTCGCATAGACACATGGCACAACAGTGGCAATGCACAAGCACAAAAAAATCTAAATCCAAGTTTTAGTAACTTGTCAATTCTGTGATCTCATAACTCACATCCTTCTTGATACAACATGCACTTCCCAGACTTAAGATCAAGAGAATGGAAATAGGAGACCGTTTAAAATTTTACAGCATATTGTAATTGAATGTAAAAGTTGTTTTATTAAATAGGAGTTGAAGTAGAAATCCATGGCTGCCTCAAAACCTCAAAAAGAAACTCAAGGATATCACCAGATAAGCAATTTGCTGCACAACGGTTTCAGGCCCACCGAGTTCTCCCCCGTCAACCAGAGTAGTTTCACACCAGCAAAAAGCTTAAAAAAATACCAAAATGTACATTTAAAATTAAATGCTGCATACTTAATAAACGATTAATGCTTATTTCAGTAACAGTCAATCACAAATTACAACCAGTTAGGTTGTTTGTTTTGTTTTTTTGACAACTATGCAGGTTAGTAGGAGAAAATAGTAGCTGTTTTATAAAGAGAGCAATTATGCTGAGAAGGCACTTTCACTTCTTACTTTTTTCTTTTTTTTTGAGTAAAACATTTCATGTACAGAAAACAAAACTTATATGGACAGAAGTTTGTGGACACCTGAATAGTATGTGCTTTTTGAGCATCCCATTTCACATTTAGTCCCCATTTGCTGGTATAAAAACCTCCACTCTTCTGGGAAACACTAGATTTTGGAATGTGCTTCCAAAATATGACATAAAGAACTCTATAGAAGACCACTTAAGATCTTTCACTCCAAACCATGTGGGCCATATCTTTATGGAGCTGGCTTTGTGCCAAGGCACATTGTCATGCTGGAACAGGCTTGGGTCTCGTAGTCCATATACAATTGTGTGCTTCCATCTTTGTGGTAACATTTTGTGGAAGAAGCACGTATGCCTGGACAAGTCAGGTGTACATATAGTGTATATAAGAATGAATACAATTCTGACCTTTTTCTGAACAATATCACCATGTTTTAAATAGAGCGTGTTTTTGTAGTTACTGACAAACAGTGAGAGAATCTTTACTCCACACACACACACACTTTCCAACCAGTAAAGTAGGATTACGCTTATGCTTTCGCCACAAGTTCTCATTCAACACAACTAAATTTAAGGCGGAACGGCATGTTTTTCTGAAATGTAGTGAAATAAAAGGTACAATTTGAGGCATATTACACCAACAATTTGAAGAACCGTTTTAGAAAGAGTAAATGAACACTCTGATAAAGTACTCACAGAAAAACCTACAAGTGCCTGTGTTTCTAATAATAACAGCACACAGCTGGCTGCACCACTGCACGGATAGCAAGAGATTGGAACTAAAATATCATTTTGAAAGTGCACCCTGATAGTAGTCAACCACAGGCTTATGAGCAATACTGAAACTGAGATGAAATACCACAGAGAGCTGAAAGTTTTTCTGAGTATGCTTTCTGACAGGTTTGCTGTCCCAGCATATTCTTTCGACTTATGTTGATGCACCTTCTATGAACATTTTTCTTGATGATGGTTCTTTACTGCGTCTGGTTCCTCTCAAGGTTGTTTCCTTAAGTAGCCCTTCATCACCTCTTGATTAACTGAACTGAACGTTATTGAGTTTTGTAGTCGTATAAATACGACTACATTCAATACAATAAGCTCATATTGAAATGCACATTACATGGACAAAAGAATGATGACTCCAGACTTTTTTGCAGCAATATGTGTTTCTTTCACAAACTGTTACCACAACATTCGAGGCACACAATTTTGTAGGCAACTCTGGATGTGGTGGCATGAAACGGTACCTTCACTTGAAATTGGAAACCTATTAAGATATGGTGTACATGGGCTGGAGTTCCAAAATCTAGTGGAACATCTTCTCAGAAGAGACGATGCAATTATTACAGTAAATGTGGACTAAATGTGGAATGGGATGTCCAGAAAGCACACACCAACCTTATGGTCAGGTGTTTCCAAACCTTTGTCATATATAGTGTGTAGGTAATTATTGTATTCATTATACTTTTGTCCCACATTGGCTATCTTGTTCTTATTTTTACTTTATTTACATGCATTTTGCATTTTTTATTTATATTATATTATATTATATTATATTATATTATATTATATTATATTATATTATATTATATTATATTATATTATATTATATTATATTATATTATATTATTAGGTTTTCTGAGAAGCCAGACGTATTGTTTCTAATGAAAGCTGTTTATATTAAAATTTCAATTCATCTCTGTTCATTGACACTTTTAACACAGCTCAATTTTTCCTACATTACCCACAATGCCATTCGACTACTTACCAGTAGTTAAATTTTTGAATTACATGAGCGATGTGGCGGCACTTTATTTCATGTACTAGTAATACTAGTAGTTCAAACGTAATAAGTTTCTGTTTGAAAATGCATATTTTCATAATTTTTCCATCCACACTTAGATGTTGTTGTCAGCCAACGAAAACGTAGCTTCTTCAAAATGCCCTCCAAAGTGGCTACATCTGGAAATGCAGTTTTCACGTCGCAGTGTGGACTGCGAAAATGGAGGCTTTTGAAAATGCATTTTTAGTCGTGGCCGCGACGTTTCAAAGAGCCAGAAAGTAAATAAACGGCAGGCAGGATTGATGCCGGTCGAAACATTTAACTTTTTCCTCAAACAACGATGTTAGCAGTTTCAGACGTTTCTTGAAAATGACGAAAACGCCATTTTAAAATGTATCCGGATTACAGACGTAGCCTTGGGCTTTTATGGAATCTGGCTCAGCCTAAAGCTTGTAGAATTGTTTTTATTTCAGTAGTCCTAGCTTCATAGTTACCTTCTTTGCTCTTGCCTGCCGTAACTCGCTGCACCTGAGTCACTGTTGTTAGATGTGGATTCACTAAACAATTTTGTGAGGCCTCACACCCCTCATGCGTTGTTGTACAATAGTCTTTTTATGGAAATTTTTACAATGATATGTTTAATTGGTAAAAGTCACAATATTTTCTTGTACATGTAAAAGAGTGAAAAATCTAAAGTTCCTTATGATTAACGCCATATTACTCTCCTTTCCAGATCCGAGTGTACATTAACCCGATGCTGAATAGCAACGAGAGCAAGATGGACCTTATCGTGCTGCGCTTCATCTCCATCAACCCTATCATCGACCCGTGTGTGTTTATCATTCTCAGCCCCTCAAGGATACGTTTCCTCTTGGGGGCACTGTGCAAAGCTGGAAACAGGAACTCGATTTACAGAACTTCACTGGCTAAAAACTCAGAAGGGCAGCAGGACCAGTGCCAGAACATCACTGTTACCACAGAGATCTCACGCCTCAGCAAATCGGCTCAAATGATCTGACAAAGGATATATATATGATATGATATATATATATAGAGAAAGAGAGAGAGAGAGAGAGAGAGAGAGAGAGAGAGAGATATGAATGTTTAAGCCATAGGGAAGCTTCCTTCTTATTGGGATTCCCAGATGCCGAAACTATAACAACAATTCGGATTGGAGGATTTGAGTTTAGAAGCTAAATTTGAATCCCCAACAGTCAAAGAGAGTAACCGCTATGGTAACCGAACTTTGGAGGGGTTGTAGCTGTTGTTGTAGTTGTTGTTGTGTTAGTTGAAACCACTAAATGTTTTTATTGAAGACTGAAATCATTCAGCTCTTTGAAAGAGGAAAAACAAACGACATATGACCGACAGCATGAAGTATGTTCTAGATGTATTTTGAAGGCATTTTATTTCACATGACCACCAGAATAACGTTCCACGTGTCCTGTATAGTGTGCTACTGCTGGGAAACCATCCTGGATGGACAAATGGACTTTCCACAAAGGTGATGTGTGTGTGTGTGTGTGTGTGTGTGTGTGTGTGTGTGTGTGTGTGTGTGTGTGTGTGTGTGTGTGTGTGTGTGTGTGTGTACATCACCCGTATGTTGTGCTTAATGGCAAATTTAGTGGAACACATGGTAGTGTCACAATGTGCGTCTAGACGTTTGTGGGGAAGATCAGTAATGTCCAGACGGATCGTCAGGACATGAAACGATTTAATTGCAGTGACACTACGTCACACACTCTCATCTGTCATTAAGCTCTCATTTTACTTGTGAATGTCATTTATTTAACTTGTTCATACCACATATACAGTAAATGGACAAAAATTTTGTGGACAACTGAAAATATGATTTATTTTGGGTTTTTTGAACATCCCATACCACATTTAGTCCCATTTTGCTCTTAAAAATAGCCTCTATGTCCCAGGGAGGATGTTCAACTAGACCATGGAGTGTGTTTGTGGAGATTTATGCTCAAGGTGTGCAATAGGGTTGAGGTCAGAACTCTATGTAGGCCACACAATGTATGGTTTTTCATTTTTATGTCAAATGTATGACGTGTCTGTATAAATCCATGTGTGTTTTCAGGAAGCTGATATATGGGTTCAAAAAGTGTACCTCGTTTCATGTAGTACTGAGATTGCATTTGCACTGAGCTGTGAAAGAAAAGAATAATAATGTCAAGCTTGTGTGGTGTTTTTTTTTTTGTGATTTTGCTATTTAATACTATGTATGAAAGCATCGTTGTGAAACTATGGGTCAGGTTCATTTGACTTTTGGCAGCAGCATTTAGAAGAGTCACAAGGCAGAAAAAATACATTTGATATTACTTTGGAAGTGTAATATTGTGTAATTTTAGTTTTACTTCCAGATCCACCACAAACAACACCCTCTCTCGCTGAAACTAAACATCTGTTGATGCTGGAGGTTTTGCAAAACAATTCTATTTATTTTATTTTTTTATCCATGATTCATCCTTCTAAAGGGAAAAAAAAAAACAGTTGAAATGTGTCATATGTGATTTTACTGTTTTTGTCAACATATTCAGGACCAAATTGTCTGCCTTTCCTGCAAAACAAAAGTCAACGGAATGAGTGTAACCAGAAGTAAAAGAGTGCAATTTTACTTCAGAGGAGAATAAACAAATAATAAACTATTGTCAAAAGTCGAATAAAGAGAGTCTGATTCTTATTTACTCTATAATTAAAGCTAGTTAGCTAACATCTATGAAGCAGCATGACCAGGATGATCCACTGCACTACTGCAAATTGTATATGCTGTATATAATACATGCACTGGCCACGTTATTAAGAATACATGCAATTTGTGTAGATTTTCAGTCAACCAAACGCATACAAGAGAATGGTCAAGAGCTTCAGTACACCATCAGAACAAGTACATTTACTTTTACTTAAGTATGTTTTATTTAAGTATCTTATAATGAGTAAAAAAATTTATAAATACAAATAATGCAAGAGGGAAAAAATCCTCCAGAAGCTACTGCGCTGATTGATTGATGGGCGGAGAACAAACTCGCTAAACTCACAACAAGGTAAAACTTATAAAAACTCGACATCAAGCATGTTGAGGTGATCTAATAATATTGATGTCCTTAGTTTACAAAATTGTTGTAATGTTGTGTACTAGTGCGACATTTTTGGTTTGAAATCTGCTTTTGGTCTGAGAGATCTTGAGTGTCCTGTTATAAAGCTCTGTGGGATCTCCACAAGCACACTCTTGTCAGCGTGAACGTTCAAAACACACATATAAGGTCCAGTGTGTACAAAATGTTGTCCATATCGTGTAAAAAAAAAAAAAAACAATCAATGAATTTACTGTAATGTTCCACAGACTCCATAAACTCATGGATAAAACGTATGAGATCCAATATATGTCCAGCATTTTAGGCATAGGTTTAGGGTTTCCTTTTGTTTTATACTTTCCATAGATTATTAGCAGAGTCCTGCATGATCTTCACATCAAAGCTCGTGTTTCACGCACAGAAACAAATAACGGGTTTTGGTACTCGTTGTTGAGAAAGCCGGATGTACACGATTAGACGCTTTGAGGAATTAGCTCAACTGGAACGAGGCTCTGGAGCAATCGGTTGATTCAGCATGGCAGATGATTGCGATAGCGCGCAGGGGATTTAGGGAAGCATGTGGATGAGAGGCGTGAAGCAGAATGATGAAAGAGTTTTCACAGAAAGTAAGGAGTCGTGTGCAGGCAAGTCCAACTTCCTGTTATTCTTTCCTAATTCTTCGAGAAGATTCCATCGATAATCGCTTATGTAGCAGTAGTTTTGTTTTCCTGAATAAGAGCTTTTATAGGGAGAGGATTTATAGTTGGTGAGTGTTTTTCGATTTAAAACAGGTGGGAAGTCTTCTTCAATGTCACAATCATCATTTGGCCCCGGAGTCCAAGCATGACCTTGCTTTTAGTGAGGGAAGGGATGATATATTCATTCAATCTTATAAGTCATAGCAATATTAGTGAATTATGTGCATCTGTGAGCTCACATGTGGAAGGTGGTAGATCGTTTTGTGACATAGCATGAGCAGCAGCTAAAAATAATGAAGACAGTTGTTTGGCTTCACGTGTCTCAAAAGAAGCATACGGTGGCCTTCACCCTCAGGAATGCCGGGTCGTTTCTTGACGATTCATTCGTTTTGAACGAGTGAACAGTCGAAAACCTCGGATAAGTCTGTAATGAATGAGTATCCAGAGGTCATCCAAATGAAGACGGATCACGTTTTTGAGTCTGGATCCTCCCAAGGTTTCTTTCTTAGAGTTTTAGCAAACTAAGCCGAGAACGCAACCAGCTGGGGGGGGTGCCAGTAAGCCCTTGCCATCACCCATTTAAATTATTTACCTGTTTTTCTGAGTTTAATATACAGTATATTTTTACATACTCAAATTCAGGCAATGATTATTAAATGTGTTTAACCTTTTTTCTGAAAGGTTGCGAATGATTTGTATGGTTTGGGGGTGGAGCATTGTGATGTAAGGGCGGAGCCATGAGGAGGTGACTAAAGGAGTATAGTTTAGGGTGACAAAAAGCCTAAAAACCGCCCTGCCGACTGCCATCATCTCTGGCTCGCTCATCAGGGACAAACTTTCAGGGATTGATCAATTCAAAATGTATACTCGTTATTTATTTATTTCTGTTAATTGCTAAATGCGCTTTATTTTTAATGCATGAGATTGTCTCAGAAAGTGATTTGTTCTTATTCTGTGCAGGACATCCTTCGTTAATAACCTAAAAACCGCAATATCGCTATACAGGAAATAGAAAGGTTTAGTCCACTTTTCAAGTCTTCTAATCCAATTTGTTCGTTTACTTTTCACGTGACAGGATTGGATAAGTTAATTATTTAGATGTGATTAGTTCATGCCCAACCTTTCTTTCAGACACTTTAGTTACACTTTAACTGTGGGCAGTTGATGAACTGTACTATAGGGTAAAATCACGTTTATAAAGCACCGACTCAGCACCTCAAGTGGTGAGCGAATTACAAAGCCATTGTGGTTTTTAGGTCACAAACAAAATTAGGTGGCATATGCACGGCCCACACACAATAGATAGCTCTATGAGTCAACTTTTTAGTCCTGTGTCATATTATCAATCCAGAAGATTGATGGACTTCTACCAACAGAAATGTGACTGAAGTCGCATTTCACAATGTTCTTTATTTCATCTTTGAGTCATCTAAGAACAGACTATAGGCCACACACTTGAGGTTTTCACTGGGACCTCAGCCAATGACTTTCGACTCTGTCACTGGTTATTGGCAAAGATGCAAAAATACACACATTGTTCACTCAAGTAGAAGTACAGACACTCATGTTTTAAAAGACTGGTAAAAGTTGAAGTACTGACTACACTTTTTCAGACAAGTTAAAGTAAAAAGGTTTGGGGTCTGACATGTGCTAAAGTAAAAAGTTGAAATATTGATAATATTGACAAACATCTGAAGGAAAAATTGAGCTCTGTCACTGGTTATTGGCGAAGATAGCAAAAATACACACATCCTTTACTCAAGTAGAAAGTACAGATATTTGTGTAAATAATTTAATAAGTGAAAGTAAAAAGTTGTCCGAAAAATAAATATTGAAGTACTGATACATCAGAAAAATCGAAAGCACAGTAACAAGCTATTTGTACTACATTATTTGACATCTCTGGTTGTTGGGCTTAAATGCATGCATTCTAGATCCCATAGATCTCTTCACTGTGAACCCAAATGGCAAGATGAGCAGATCAGATTTTATTTCCCGAAAATTGTTGTTTTCTTTCAGATAGTCCCAATAGAGGTCATCACAACAGATCATTGATGCTCATATTTGATTTGGCACAAGGCTTTGCACTGGATGCCCTTCCTGACACAACCCTCCCTTCAGATACAGGCTTGGAACCAGCACTGCTGAGAGTATACTCGCTCTTCACAGTGAAAGCCCCTAGTGGCTTGGTCAGTCAGTTCTTTGCTCCGCAAACGAACCCAGGCCTGCAGCAGTGAGAGCGCGGGATCCTTCTCTGCTAGACCACCAGGGAACCTACATACCAATAAATACCAAAGGAATATTTAGTAAGATATTAATAACTTTTGCTAGCGAGGAGGACGTCAAGATTCAGACTTTGGTAGCATCTGGGAATTTTGATAGACTCTTCAGTGTATCTCCAGTTCAAATGCTCTTTATGAAGAAAGGTATTTGGAAACCTGGTTGTGACCACAATTTAGAATGCGGAAGCATTGAAATTTTCTCTTCATTTGAACTAGGAGACCCAAACCTGTTCCAGCATGATCATAACTCTAAGCCAGCTTCATGAAGACATGCTTTCTATAGTTTGGTGCAGAAGTTTTTCAACCCTTTTAAACATCTTTCAGTTCAACTTCTCCTACCGCGTCTCTTCTCTTTCCTCGCCGACCTTGCCTTTATTTTCTCAGTCTTAAGAAAAAGCCCCGAAAACGAGTTGCATCAAGCCTGAGCTTTTGGAGCTTTAATGTGCTGCAATGTGAATTGTTGACCTTGAGATTGAGCATTCCACGATCATCATGTGCTTATTACACCATCTGCGTTTAATGACAAGGTCCATGAAAGGTACATATATAATCAGGTCTGAAGTATTTTGATTTTTTTCATTGTTCTTTAGTTTGTGTGTGTGTGCGTGTGGTGCCGTGTTTGTACGTGCTGATTGCTTTAGCTTTTTCTCATATTTGGCATCGTTTGTGAATTTGTGATCAAGTGTGTCTTAGCGTAGACGGAACCGAATATAAAATCCACGCCGTCAGCACTAGTTTTCTTCAAAATCATTTGTTTATAAAATAGAAAAAACATGCAAATTTTGAACCTTTTCTTGACAGCAAAACTGATTTAGCGACAGCCACAAAACTTCCACTAATGCAGCTCAGCTACTATTGACACTCTTCAACTACTCCTTCTTCTTCTTCTTCTTCTTCTTCTTCTTCTTCTTCTGTAGGGCACCATTTGATTTTTAAATCGAGTGTCATTTCTTTTCAAATTTCTTCCTTTTATGTGAAAGCTGTCACATATCTGTGCATATTGATCATTAGAATGAGTCAAAAAAATATAAAACAATACAAATGAGCAGTGGCCAAAAATCCTTTCATAATCCCTGATTTGTTTATGAGCATTTAAAAAAAAACGCCTTGACCTTTACAAAGTGGTGAAATCAAATCACATTCATCAGCACTGCCTGCATTCACACACTCCATGAGTTTTACTGCTGGATAATTAGCGCTGTGGGAGGATATGGGTATTTATTGCTGTGAACATCATGCCAAACAGAACAGGAAACAGTTCCTCAGCAGTCAGGAGATGATACCACATGAGGGGCCGGTGAGATATTTAGAGCCAAACGCAAGCACATACACATATACACACAAACATTTCCTCAATTCTCCATTTCTACTCTGTACATCAAATTAGTGACGTACGTCTACACAGTGATCTGCAATCATAGCTAATTTAGCAATAAAGCATTTCCAGACGTGTGTTTTCCGGAAGTAGCTTGAAAGTCTGAGGCTTTCTGTCCTTCAATCCAGGTGGACTTTCTGTTCAGATAATTCGTTCATAACAAACATCAGAACTGGGAATTTTCAACACCATCTCATGGTTTTTAGGTCCAGACCATTTAGCTTGAGTATTCTAAGAATTAAACAATTTAGGAACATCTCTAGACAAACAAAAATCTATCTATCTGCACAGACATGCTGTGGTGAAGGTGCTTAATGGCAGGTAGTTGAGTGCCAGTGATGCGTTGGGCGGTTTTGACCCCACTTTGCAGGGCTTTATGTTCACACACAGTGAAGCCTCCATACCATACATTGATGAAGTTGGTCAGGATGCTCTAAATCAGGGGTGTCAAACTCAATTGCACAGGGGGCCAAAACTCAAAGCACACTTTAGGTTGTGGGCCGAAGAGGATAAACATTTATTGAACACACCAATGTTTTTTGACCATAAATATGAATAAAAACAGCTAGGAATATTATTCCAGAATAAATAAACTGAAACTTTAAATAACTTAAAATATTTTGCTCTGCATAAAAATATATCCTGTCAAAATAATACAAGTTAACATATGAACATGCTGCAAAAAAACCCTGAACAAATCAATAAAAATTATGCTTTTATGCAAACGTTAAAATAACAACAAATCAAAACAATCCAATTCCTTTGCTCTTATGCCATTTCATAAAAAATAATCTTAAACTTTGAATAACTTAAAATATTTAGCTCGCCAAAAAAATATCTCCTGTCAAACACAAGACGTCTCACACCCTTATCATACAGCTCTTTAGAAACTCTCCCTGGGTAAATAACCGGCTGGTTTCTCCTCTGTCACAATAAAACTTGCTTTTACACCAGCTTCACTTTGTGATTTTGCTCTGGTGAAAAACGTCTGCTGAAATGACAGATTCTTCTTTAACTCTTCTACTTTCTGTATCTTCTGCTCTGTATTCAGGTCTTTCAGCTTCTCCTGATGTTTTGTCTCGTAGTGCCGTCTTAGATTCAATTCCTTAATTACAGTCACATTCGCTCCACTAATAAGACACACGTGTTTACCGGCAGTGTCAGTAAACATATACTCAGAATCCCATCGGTTTTGAAAGGCTCTGTTTTCAGAATCAACTTCTCTCTTTGCCACTGTCAGGGGCTTCACAATAACTTTACAATAGGGTTAAATACATCATCAGAAGCTCTACTTGATTGCAGCTGGAATGTTCCCAGGTAGCCTAGCGTTCGGTAAGGCAGCTGAAGCGCTGCATTATGGGATCTGTAGTTTGTGTTATCAGAGCTACATATCGCCGGGACATTGATAACAACAATAATAGATCTATATAAAATGATCTTGTGGGCCAGGTATAATAGTATGTCAGGACGGATTTGGCCTGCAGGCCTGAGTTTGACACCCCTGCTCTAAATGATGCGGTGGTAAAAACTCTTCAGAATCCCTGGGGATTGCATAATTAATGAAGATGTTGGAGTTATGCAGAAGAAGTAGAGTAGTGGGCTCAGAACACAGCCCTGTGGGATGCCGGTGTTCGGAATGAGGGTTGAGATACCTGTTTGCCCAACCTAACAGACTGAGGTCTGTTGGTAAGAAAGTAGAAAATTCAACTGCAAGTGGAGATGCGGATACCCAGGTCATTGATCTTCGTGATCAGTACAGTGGGGAGGACTGTATGGAAAGCAGATCTAAAGTCAATGATGTAGGTGTTGGTTTTATCCAGGGCTGAATGAAGAGCTGTGGAAACTACATCTTCTGTCAAACTGTTCGGTTGATAGTCAAACTGGTGTGTGTCCAGTGTTGGTGGTAGACCCTCAATAAAGTCGTTAACCATAAACCAGTTTCTCAAAGCACTTCATAACAACAGGGCTGAGTGCAACTGAATGTAGTGATGTAGCTGAATGCTTAGGGACTGAAATGATAGTTGTGGTGTTCAGGTATGTAGGAACCATGGCTTGGGCCAGTGACAGATTGAAAATTTCAGTGAAGACCTGTGCCATTTGTCTAGCGCATGCTCTGAAAACACATATATAATGGACAGTGAAACAGTGTAAGAGACAGTGAGACAGTGTACGACAGTAAGACATAGCTGAACTAGACATCAAAACACCATTTCCTAATACCCCATTTTTTTATTCATCTGAAAATCTGCCCTCTCTGGGAAATCAAAGATTTGTTTAATCTGGACCTATGAACTGTAGAGTGAAATCTAATCATCTGAAAAAGCTTATTTATGTGGCACCAGTGATGTCTTTTTGCATGCACACACATTTCCTTGGGAAATATTATTAGAAGGCATGGGATTAGCTTCCACTGTTATGCTGATGATACCCAACTATATATCTAATCGAAACCAGACGATGCAGCTCAATTGGCTGAATTGTGAAAGGTGCTAAAGAAATAAACTTGACTTGACTTGACTTGACATACACTTTCTTAATTCCAAATTTCTCAATTCCCAATTTAGCAATAAAACTTTTGCAGGCGGGTGTTTTCCGGAAGTAGCTTGAAAGTCCAAGGCTCCCTGTCTTTCTATCCAGGTGGGCTTTTCACACTCTCTAGAAAGACAATTTAGCTATTTTGCATAACAGCACATGTAGAAGTACAGACAGGATGTTTCCTTGAGATAATAACAGTTTATAAGCTACATGTCTCTGTACACCACCGTTTCAAATAGCAAAATCATACCTCAACATCGTGTCAATGGGAACGTCTAGGTTGAATCCTTCCATCAGCCAGATGTGTGGCAGCGACATAATGCAGACATACGCCTTCAGATAATGTTCATAACACACATCGGAATTGGGAATTTAACTGATTTGGACTATCTCAGGGTTTTCAGTTCCAGACAACTTTGAGTTTGAGCTTTTTCAGAATTAAACGATTCAGGACAGTCTAGATGAAAAAAGGCTTTGAATCATGCCAGAAAGGAATGGTTAAAACCACTCCTTACAGCCATAGTGAGCAGAAAAGCATCCAAACCATGAGGCAGATGAGCTGACAACAATAAGATACACTGGATTCCAAGTCTGAGTGGGTCTTGTAATCTAAATAATTTTCACAGTTGAACACTAGAAAGAAAATGACTATTGGATTTAAAAGTTATTTGCTAAATATCCATTAAAGAATAAGTGTTTCATTGTTCTTTTCATCTATCCATCTATACATCCATCCATACATCCATACATCATTAAATATGTATATATAGACTGTTGGGGCTACACAGTCAGACTGAAAAATGGACATGGAGCATCAAAAATACAAACAGAACTCATACATGTCAAATAAATAGTTATGTAAAAACTGAATAAAACAGCTTTTATTATGATCGAAATATCCCTCCAGGTTATTCCCAGATGATTTCATGTCTGGAATTGCATAGTCATTTTCATGCGACTTCAACTCCAGCACTGTTTCACAGGAATTGTGTTACACTTGAATTTCTGCCACTGTTATAGTTGAAAGAATGTAAATGGACATTGAGCCATAGCTGAACTAGTCCCCAAAACACCCTTTCCTAAGACCCCATCTTTGATTCATTTGAAAACCCGCCCACTCTGGGAAATCTGAGTTTTGTTTTTGTTTAAACTGGACCCATGAACTGCAGAGTGAAATCTAATCATCTGGAAAAGCTTATTTAGGTGGCAATCATGCCAGTAAGCTCTTTTTCGCTTTTAAGTTCTTGCAACCTTTTCTTATATTCACTTCTATTTCGAATGACTGCATCCTTAGAGAGGAAACACAAAACAGACTCTTGGGACCACCGGGACTTGACTAATCTAGACCAGGCAGAATTTAATGTGGATCAGAATCAGGGTCTTATTGGCGAACGAAAACAAGACAGTTTCGCTTCAGGAGTGCCTGGGCTTTAGTCATTTCGATGATTTATGTTTGAACTATACAAGTTTTGGAGTTGTGACTGGCTTCGCAGCATGACATCATAAACCAGGAAAAAGCCCAAGCCTAAAATAATTTGAGAGTTTTGCGTAAATTCTAAAAAAAAACAAATAAACAACAGCTCAGACCCGTACTTGAGAACTTGCGAATTTAACGAGTCAATGTCTAGACCATTATTTTACTAGAAGATTTCCAAGCAAAAGATTGCTAACACTTTAAATCCATATTGGTTTACATCAAAACATATGTTCAATGATTGCAATTTCAAATTGTTTTTTTTGTGTCCTCTCTAATGCTTGTCTGTGTATATTTCCTGGTTCATTTTCTCTTTGAATAGCTTGCATACTGCGTGGTATCATGTTGTGTCATGTGTTGTGCTTATTGTCACTAAACTAAAACCTCAATCCACAGGGGTCCAATGTGGTATTGCAGAGGAAGCTATGTTTGGACTCACTTTTGGGATTTTTCTCTCTTAAAAGGGAAGTGGTGCTCAGTCATCATCTGTATTCCCAAGGAAGAAAAGAAACTTCCCAAGAAAAAGTAGAATTTTAGAGAGATGTTGAAACCGTGACAATGTCTGGATCCCTTTTTAGATGATATACTTGCAGGAAATATTTAATGGTCTACATTATGTGGGTGGAGTCTAACGCACACACAGCCATGGTTAACACAAGTCAGACACTGATTTATTAGCATCTCTAATAAAGGGTTGCTAATGTGTAATGTAAAAGTTTCTGACCTATGTGTGCATTTAATGGAACAGTTGTATTTGATTAGGAAAAAAGTTGCATCAACGTTGATGTAGTAATAAAGTAGAAGGAAGAATATATAACAGAAAAACAAACATATGTATAAGATGCTTTCAACTCCTGCAACTCCACATTTAATCCCTGGCCTTAAGCCGTACATGTTTGCACATGCATTATCTGTTTGTTTAGGCTCAGACGTTTCATTAAATCACATTGCAGGGAAAAAAAAAATGCATGAATGTAAATGTAAAAATAAAAAAAACTACACAGTGATCTAAATACTATTCAAATGCTTATTAGAGCTCTACATCCATTAAAAAAATCAGTGATTTAAAAAAATATTCTATTTGGACAAAAAAAGCTCATTGTATAGTGGACATTTATGTGGACATTATAGTGGACATCTTGTGTATTTGGGTAGTGGGTGGTCAGAAGCTGGCCTTGTAAAAAAAAAAGAGAGAGATAATAATTTTCCTGTAACATTAAGTAAAATGTCACATCCTGCCGGTCAGTGACTCTTGATACTGAATGCTACTTTTACATGGAACATTCATTTCAAGAATTTTCATCCACTCTTAATTCAGTCTTTTATAAATAGAATATACAGCGACTTCTGATAAATACTGACGCCACTGCAGACCAGGAACATCCCACAAGAGCTGCAGTTTTGGTAACATGCTCTGACCCAGTCATCTAGCGATCACAATTAACTCAAATCCTTGCACATTTTTCCTGCTTCTAACACGTCAACTTTGAAGACAAAATATGCACTTGCTGACTAAAATATCACCACTAACAAGTACCATGATGAAGAGATAATCAGTGATATTCACACACTGGTTATATTTATTATGCCTGGTTGGTGTAAATGCAATTATTTGTATTATTTTTACCATATAGACACAAGATTATCGTAACCATGGCATTTTGGACACTTAACGTTTGCTCAGATACACAGTTCTATGATCTATAGATGGTGGTTGGAGTTTTTAAACAAAAGTAGAGCACAAGATGGTGCCTTTTTGCTGTGAAAAAATTTAATTAAAGTGGAAAGCCAATAGTTAATTGCACCACTTTACCTCTTTATTGGCAAAGTGAAAACTAGTTAATAGATTTTTACCAATATTCAAATGAAAGCTCAGGAACTGCCTGAGAAATGATATCTAATCGTTTTCTTGGGAATTTCTGGAGATCCTGTAGGAGGGGGAGCATGAAAAAAATAATTTAAAAAATCGAAGAAATAAGTAAATAAACATCGAAATACATATTTTTTATTTGTATTTCTAATCAAATTCCTAAAACATATTATAAAATACACAAACGGTCTTCGTAGTCAGGCTGTTCTTCATCAATTTTCCCTGTCTTTTTGTTGAGAGAGTTTTTGGTGACAGGGTTTATACTGAAGACCATAATAAAGTGCCATGACAGGGCTGTTCAACTATCATCCGAGGTCAACCGTCTGTGTAACACGTTATTATAGCGTTGCCTGTCAACACTTTGCTAATAGTCTCTTTCATTTATAGGACGAATTTTGTTACAGGACACGGTATGGCACGGTGCCTACTTCATTAACTCTCAAAAGGCCATTGTTTGTGTCTGGGATATTGGATGCTATTTATAACCATCTTTGTAAAGATATATGTGATATGGATATGTATGTAATTAGGCCGAAGGCAATAAGGCTTTCCTTTATCATTAATAACGTCCAATTATAATTACATGAAGATGGTCAAAAGGCAACAGGACTAGAAATACCACACAATTGATAGTCATTGCAGCAGAGTAAACTCTGCACACACTTGGCCAGCGGTCTGCATGCAATTTTTAGGAAGAGCGAGAAAAAAAAAAACCGCTCATTTGATAGTTGACATGCCTAAGGACAAGGCGTTTAATCTTGAGTGTAAGTTCTAACAATTTATTTTTGAGTCATTAAATGTATTAGTCGATTTGTGGTAGTTGATAGAAGGAAGGACTATGATGATGATGATGATGATGATGATGATGATTGGCAGTGCTGCTTATTATAGGTGTTTGGTTAAAATAATACATTGATCATATGTAATTGCATTTTTCTTTCAACATTTAAGCACTTCCTAGGACAATTTCCTAATTATGATTGTAATTAAGGGACTGTGAGCCCCAAATAATTGTTAATTCTGCCTACTGTGTAGTCTCATAGTGAAGTATGACATTGCCACAAATACCACTGTAATGCTGTCATTTTTCCCTGGAATTTTGACACTGGAAAATGTTTGCAAGCTTGTGAGACATTCTGCAACTAGAATTCTAGTTAATTACAATTACAACAGATGTTATCACAAAGCATGTTAATAGAAATCAGGCTATTTAACCTGAATAACCTGATATATGCTCAGCGTTAAATGCTTAACTTGATGGTCAAACATCCTTCCTATCATCTATAGTATTTATGTAGAGATCCATCAACCAGTAGGCTTTTCAATGTTTACCCGAAATCAAGGGAATCTCCTGTGTCTTACCCCTGAAAAGTAATAAACAGTTGGTTTGAGGATCGGCTGGCTGACATCCTGGTTAAGTAGAACTTAATATTCTTCAGAATCACTGCAAATGAAAAGACTCATCCCTAAATTCAGCCACAAGGTCACAGAGGGCCTCAAGCAAGACCAGCTTATTGCCAAGGCTTCGAATTAACCAACACTTTTACTAGCAAATGCTAGTTGTAGCTATTTAAAGCCAGCATTCTACATAGTCATCAGTGCAAAAGGAAGGTCCCATTGCTAGAGAATTATCATGAAGAAAGAAAGAAAGAAAGAAATAAAGACCCTTTAAAAGCCTATGAGACCCCCAGAAGAGACGAGTGCATTCAAAAACTCCAGGCCAATCATCAGTGGGTGGAACTACATACACTAGTGATCCACAGATAGTGGTGAATTGTCTGAGTGCCAGATCATTTCATCTATTTAAGATAGCAGATCTGTTCGGAAAGGAAAGTTAGGTTGCCACAAGTAGGGACTTTTTAGCAGACTCTGAATGCTGTTTGTTTTAAATTTCCTTGTTTGCATTTTCCTAGAAAGTGCTAATTAGCAAAGAAAATTATTAGCTTGTTGCTCTTTTCCAGATTGAATTGATTCACTGCCCAAACAGAAGCAAACAAGTAATTGAGAAAACACTCCAAGGAAGGAAGTTATATTACTTTCACAATAGTATATTGTGATAATAATAATAATAATTCCTGGAATAAATTTCACTCTTCACCCATTTTGTGTGTGGGCTGAATATGTGTTTGCCAGACGGATGCCCTTCTGCCTTAAACCTGAGAAAAACATTTTTTATTTTTTTTTTATAAGTGACAGAGACAAAGGTTGCACTTCACTCCCTCTGCACATGATCTTAGGAATATGCTCCGTGCACATTTGCCTTTTTTGGCAAATGGAAAATAAGAAGGCATGTGCAGTCAAATTGGAACTGAAATTGGATTCAGATTCAGACACAGAATCCTTACCATATCAGGAAAAATAATTTAACCAATTTTGTCAGTGGAGGGTCCTACATTTCACACCTAGACCTTTTAGAGGTGTCCTACCTGGATCAATCCACCTCTTAAAATCGTCATTATGATGCCACAGCTATAGAAACGATCAATATTATAGAGAAACGCAGTATAACAAAGCGCTGCATCACAGACAGGAATCTCATACAGAGAGAATAAATGCAATTACTAAAGCAAGAAACCCAATTAACACAATTCAAAAAGTCTCGTTTCACTGTAGCCACATCTGCACCACCCGCAGACATAAGCTCTAACAGAAGTATCAAAATTAATATAATTAAATGGGATTTTACTTGCATTTAGGTGCATTTTATCTCAGCATTACAGTTTGCTTGGGGATTTTAATTGAAGGCAAACTGTATGTTTTTGTGCAATTCTACATAAAAGATCGCAAAGTATAAATAATTCATGAAAAAGTGTTTAGAGCTGTTTTGACCTTTGCTTCTTGTAAATGGCCTTGTAAGTGTATCTAGACTATCGAGTAAAATGTAATACATGTTCATAAAAAGAAATAAAATAAAAAAATTTAACATAAATCAGTGATTCTAGCCCTGATGGCCCACCACTGCATATTGTTATATATTCAGGATTAATTAATTATTTATTTATATTATAAATCATCTGTGGGAAAGCAATCTAACTTGGACACGTGACCTTTTCCCAATGTATGCTCTCAGACAGACCCAATTCTAATCCTAACACAGAATATAATATAATATTATAGATGATATAGATTAGATATAAATGTTATTAAGTTTTTAATTTTAGCTAGCCCTTTCTGTAGAAATAAGTATCCAGGAAGTAGAGCTGGATCTGATCCAGATCTGCCTTTGTAGTAGTAACTTTGTAGTATCTCTAATTTCTAAACTTAATACACTGGACTTGAAGATCTTTTTGAAGCTTTAATGTGCTGAAACAGGTCTACCCCCATAGATTTTATTGTTTTGTTTTGCTAGTTTTCGTTTCAATATCATTTAATTATAATAGCCATTTGGTTTTCTATAATACGAATTGCTACTGCAGGTTGAAATTAGTTTTCTGCCAGATTTTTATTAACAGAATGCATTTAGGCACTTGAAATGCCTTTGTCTATCAGTACAGCAGTTAGCCTTCGAAAATAACCCTGAATACAACGGGCATCCTGCAATTCATATACTGTTAAAAAAAAAAAAAAAACAGGACACAATGTCACTTTTCACATCAGTAAAGCAGGACTCTTTACAGAGGGCAATGTTTAAAAAATTTATTTATTCATTTTTAACGTTTTTCATGTCCATGTTTTCCACAAGGTACACACAAGTGAAAAAAAAGGAAAAATGCACAATATTGTGAACAGTAAAAAATTTCTTAAATATGTATTACAGAAATATGTAGGTATTATATTTATAGTGTATTATATCGCTTAATATTAATTAATAGTATACCCAAAATATATTAATAATGTTTAATAGTTATTATAAGTATTTCTGTTAAATGAACCAGAGGCCAAAAAATACCTGTGAATCTTCTGTATGGTTTCCGTCCCGGAAATTTGTCCAGTTGTGGAAATTTGAAGCGTTCATAATCTTCATGACCTAAAGATTAATGCGTTCCCTTTGACCATGTGACCTGGCGAATGTGGGAATGCAGGCTTGTCTAAAATCTTAAGCATACGTCATTAGAGATAAGATCTAGGCACTTACTGTGCTGGATTTATTTATTGATATAACAAATTTATCAGGAACATCAAAGAAGTCTGTCTGATGATATGCATGCGGGGTTGTTGATCTCAAAGCAAATCGTTTTTTGTTTGCATTAGCCAGGCTATTACACATCTGACATGGTTTATTTGGTTTTCAGTTTTGTGTTTTTAGAATTTCACATGTTGCCACTATATTTATGTAGGTTTTCTTTACTAACACACTCATTCAAAAAAAAAAGAATAGATTATTTAAAAATGGTCTATTAATTAAAAAGAGCACAAATAAAATCCTTTTGACATTGATATTTCTGGAACAAAATGTTTGGAAATACAACTTTTATACTAAATATTAAACCATAAATATAAAACAAATCCATTGTTCATTTTGTAGGTAATCACTTTCTGACTGTAGCCTACACATACCATTTTTATACACAATTTCACAATTTATCAGTGGAACGGAACCACCACTGACCACATGCCATGCCCTCCATTATGTCAAACTATAGAAAAATCTACTTAACATTTATCTTCATTGTTTAATTTTTTCTTGAAAACCATTCTCAACATACTTTTAAGGATCATATGTGAAATTGACATATCTCCAAAACGGTGGTCGATTGCATGATGCTGCCACCTCCATGCTTTATTATAAGCATGATAGAGCTGAATTCTTTCATTTTTTTTCTTTCAGTCCTGCAGCAACACATTTTGTTTGTGAGATTCACCGGGTATTCCAATTGGTATAAATACTGCACCAATTGTCTACCCAAGTCATCCATTACAGTGCAAAAAAATAATAAATGATTGACCTGTTAATATAGGGTGGCACAGGGATAGAGGAAATTTCGGAACTAGGAGTTGGCAACCCTAGAATGTTGCCATTTGTAAATGCCTTTTATGAAAGTGGTAATAGTGTGAGTGCTGTGCAAAAGGAATTTCAGTGTCATTACTGGTTAAGCCTTAAAACGAATTGCCTTCGCTGCTCCGTTCCACAACATGCTTCATCGCTATGTTGCAGCTGTTATTTTCTAAATGGTGCACCAATCTTGTAATCGCATAAGCAAACGGGACACAATCATGACATCCTATATGCTTGTGGTGCCGAAATTCCCTTCGTGCGGCCCGCCCACTATCACCATTCTTATAAAAGGTTGTACAGTAAAGTTCATTGCTCATCACTAAAATGGTCTGTTACAACTAATGGCAAATGTTTTGAAAGAAAATCGCATTGGTTCCAAACAGCTGCCGACGCCCAAGGTCACCAACTCCTACTTACAAAATGTTCTATTTCACTGCACCACCCAGTAATTAAATTTAATTCAACATGTAGACTATTTTCAATAACTTTTATTGGCCAAAACAGTTTTACAGAAATACATAAATTAAGTATATGAGTATTTAATTTACAAATTAATCCCTGTATGTTTATAACTAATAACTAATGAGCAATCCAGAGGGATGATGTTGAGGCAAAAATCCAATGAAATGAATTGAGGAATAAAAAACATTAAGAAGAACCAGACTCAGAAAGGAACCAATTTTTATCTGGGTGACGTCTGGATACTCATTCATTATAGTTTCATCACTTTTGAGCTGTTCGCTGATGATGATTTGAGTACATAACTGTTCATGGCAATTGCATCCGTAAGGCCATAAGCTAAGAACCATAACAGAAAGTTTCACGTCATGAATGTTGCAGGTTGTATGGAGATGGACCCATTTACACAACCTGCAGAGTTACAAAAGTTTCAAGCCGAATTAATAACCTGAAGCAGATTGAAAGTGTTGCAGACAAATGTTTATGTTCCAGCAAGGTAGGTAGCGTTACTGCCTCATAGCTTCAGGGTACCTTGTGCAAGTTTGAGCTCACACTTGTGTTATACTCTGTATATATTCAGTTTTGAATGTTCTTCCTGTGCTTATCAGGACTTCCTCTGCTTTCTCTAGGTTTCTCTAACCTTCTGGACAGATCATAAGTGCTCCTAAATGCAAGTTTATATTTACATTGAATCTTGTAAACCATCATCCAGAGCGAGCTTTCCATAACCACTTTAACTTTGAACAGGATCAATTGCTTAGTGGAAATGGATGAATAACTGCAACGGCGTTTCATCACTGTTGAGTGATGTGAGCTCTTATAAAATGTTCATTGAGTAGCAAAAATGAATGAAGTAATGAATTACTCAGTGGAAGCAAAAAAGTCAGTGTTGCTATGGTGGAGACTGTGTATACACAAACTGTGGAATGACTATTCATCATTATGTATCAGAGGCCATTTGTCAACTGAACAACTGAATTAGCGTAAATGTACTAATTTATATATGTTTTATTTATTTATTTATTTAGTCATAAACACTGCACTTGTAGACAATTTCCTCTCTCAGAGTTAAGAGATCAGACTAAGTTTAGCAAGACTGATGTCATGCTTATGTTTTAGCAAAATCTTGCCCTCTTGGAGAATGCCATGCGGTTCCCATAGACTCATATGCTTTTTTGTTTTTTATGCATAAGCCAAGCTTTCTTGTCATGTCACTGCCTGATTCCTCAGTGATGTTCCACTGAATCGGTTTTTTACACAATTCTTTAAACAATCTTAATTTAAATATCCCACTGCTCCTGTGAATGAGTGGAAATTTTAGAACACATCATACATTTATGGTATATTTACATTTATTATACATTTATTATACATTTAACATATATTTATGTTTATCGCTTATCCAGTGTGCATTGAAAGCCTCCATTAATATATAAACTATATGGGAAAAAAGTATTGGGGCACCTGACTTTTCAATTCAACTTTTTATTTGTAATGCTTTTTACAATAGATATTTTCTTAAAGAAACTTTATTGATAAAGTGCTAATAAGGTTTATCAAAGAATTTATACAAAATTGTATTGCCTATAAGTTTGTTTCTTATTATTGTTTATCACTGATGAGCAAGCCAGTGGCAACAGTGGCAAGAAAACTTGATACCCAAAGATGGTATGAGGAAGAAACCTTGAGAAGGACCAGACTCCAAAGGATCCCGTCATTATCTGGGTGGCCCAACTGCTAAATGCAGATCTGTTTATCCAACCCGTGGTCCTGAGCCATTGTAGTAGACTGGTGATATTAATTACAGTCCAAATTCATCCTCAGTTTGTGAGTTTCTCAGCAGTTTCATGGATCTTTGGGCTGAATATGTGAAACCATCCCCAGCTGCCCAGAGTGGTCTCCAATTGAAGAGAACTCCATCCAGAGGCAGGGTTTTGGGATGAACTAGGCAGATCCAAAGAGAAGCAAAGGACACAAACACTGGTCAGTGGACCCTCAACTTTTTCAGCCGTTCTTCCCAAAATATATTTTAAAATATACAAAAGTGAGTACACCCCTCACATTTTAGCAAACAGTTTAGTATATCTTTTCAAGGGACAATACTATAGAAATGAAAAATTGGACATACTTTAAATTTACATTTACATTTACATTTGTGGCATTTGGCAGACGCCCTTATCCAGAGCGACGTACAAAATTGCTTTAGAACCAGCTCAGGTTCTGGTCTGGTTTGAGCTTTACATGTTCGTTAACTGCCTGTATAAGTTTCTGTCCCTGATTTTCCAGTTTTAAACCACCCAATTAAATTAAACAATTAAATCTTCATTTCATGTTCTCCAAGCCAAAGACAAAAATACAATTAGCATTTGCAATGCTTTAAAAAGAAACCTTCGGGTAATATAATTAAAATAATGATATTACGTGAATGCAGCTGTCAAAATTTAGGTGGCTGAATGAGAAAAATCTCCACAAGCTCACTCCAAAATCTAGTGGAACATCTTCCCTGAAGCTTAGAGGTGAAAAGTGGAGGTTATTTTAACAGCAAATTGGGATTAAATATGAAATGGGATGAAACCAATCATATAATTAGGCATTCACAAACAATACATACAATGTAGAGCATTTTGTGGATTTTTTTCAAATTCATATCACATGTAGATTAAAAAACAAAATAACACTGAATGGAAATGTTTCTCCCCCAAGCATCAATGCAGTACTTTCTCACATGGAAAAACTATAACACCAAGTCCAGACTGCACTTTCACATTCATTCCCCCCCCCTCCCCCCTTTTATATATTTTTTGGTCTCAATAATGCTGATCAAGCAAAACACGAACAAACACATGTTATCTGGACTGTCTTCTGTAAGCTGCTTTCACCAATGTTTTTTTTTTCCAACATTAAAATTACATTTTTCTTTTTGGCATCATAGGACATGCAGTGAACCATTTTTAATGACAGAAAAGAAATAAAATAGAATTTACAATCGGAAAGGAGATATAATTGCACAATTACAAACACAGCTAGACTGTAAACAAGAAGTATGTTTTGAGACAAAAAAAAAAAGGCAATTGCACTTAAATTTTTTGTTCCAATCTGATTATATTATGATGAAGGAAATTTGTGTGAGAACTGTTTTTTAGTTATTAACATTTTTATGCTGGAATATTTCCACAGAAGCTACTGTCAAATTACCTCTACCCCTGGAGCAATTTCATTTCTAGTTCTTCTTCATTCCTTTTCTTTGTTAACATTGCGACTGCGTTTTTTTTTTAAACGAAAAGTAAAAGAAAACAGCAACTTGCCCCTTTGCTGACAACATCCTGATAAAAGAATTTGATTTCTCCAGTATTTGCTTATGTGTGGATCTTTTCAGGCCAGTAATGAATAGCAGTTCCTCTGACTGCTCTTGCATTTCTTCATTTAGAAGGCGTGTTTGATCTTGAAGACTCTTTCCACACTTATCGGCGAGATCAGTTCAAACAAGCTCGTTCATCATCCATCAAAATTCCTGGAACGTTCTTCACTCTAGGAGCACAGTGTGGTTTTTTATTCAAGTTTATAAAAAGAAACAAAATGGTTTATTTGTTAATATTAATACAATATGTTGTATTATGCTATGTTGTTTCAGCTGGGATTAATACCCCTTCAAAAAACACAGAGTAGTTTGGAAGTTATTTAGTCTTTGAGCGGCACTTCTTTTTTTTTTCCCCTTAACTATCCAAAACAAGCTTGAGCAACGTTAACTGGCCGCAAGGGTTACATCAGAGTTCTCAGGTTTCCACCCACTAAAGTTTCACAGTCACAAGGAGACAAAACATGGAATTGGTCAGTCTATCTGCACAGTCATTCTATACTATAGGAGGAAAAAAATTTAGAAAAAGTAAAAAAATATATAAAGAAGAACGATTTATCAGTGTGTTGTGCAATACAGACAATCCATGTGAACCAGTCAAATCTGGCTCTCAAACTCAAGAGGTACCACAAGGCCTACTTGACTAGCAAACCACAGCTTCTGTACCAAATTTTTCCCCTCAGAAAGGTTTTAGGAAGAATTATATGTGTACTACACTGTCATCAATATCTGCGCTCACAAAACCGCAGGGAAAGCAGGAAGTGGTGTGTCATACTGGAACTTCCAAGAAGACTGACATAATAAGTAAAAAAATTAGACTTCACTTAGGCTTCTTCCTTGTTAAAGGTTTATTCCTCTGGAATTGAAGACATCTCATTCCCACACTGAATAAGCACCCATCCTTCACACACTCAATTTTACCCCCGAAAACATGAAAGAACTGTGGTTTTGTTGTTTCCTGTTATTATTTTGTAGAGAACAGTTTTTTTTAGTATGTGCCGTTTCACACGTTTTCTGTTCAATACTGAGGCAATTGTTGTAAACATTTCCTAATGAACTCATTGAGCTAAATGGAGGATTAATTGAAGTAATATGGTGAATTCAGTGATAAATGGGTCGATGCACAGAGTGAATTTTAATATTGGAGAAAGAAAACGTTCAAATAAAAAAACATATACCAAAAAACATTACAAGAATTTAAAACCAACAGCTTCATTACTACTAACATGAGTGAAAAAAATTTAAGTGTAGGTGAGAAATGAAATAAGTCGCAAATAGAAAGCGAGTGTCAGAAGATCAAAGCATTAGTGCATACAAGCGAGTAAAAATAAAAGAGGTGAAAACAAATATGTTGACAGGAATTGGACCATGCAAGACCTGCAAAAACAACAACAAGCTGCCGGGGCTGTGACCGTTCTGCATCTTGTGAGCTCATAAAACTGCTCTACGTGTGAATCATGTGTGACACATAATGCGTTGGAAAGTTTGTGAGCCACGTGACCATTAACTTGTGAACTTCATGTTAAGTTGATAGTCTACATAGTCTAAAATGTTTTTTGTGGGGGGGAATATATTCCCATGTTTAATCCAAAATGCATAAAAAAATCTATAGATAACAACATTTAAACAACAAAAAGAGTAACTATGATCTGGCAAGTGATTCTGATGGATCTTAAATAAAGAAGTTTTGTCAATGTTTTCTTTATATCACTTTGATTTCATTTAACTCCCCTAACCATTGTGTGCAAAGAACAGAGGATGTACAGGATCTTGTATTTGAAATGTATTGATCGGAGCAGTAGAAAAAAATGTGATTTGATTCACGATGGAGCTTGAGACATCCATCCAAACTGGATGAAAGAACAAGACCAAAATCTATCATGCTGTCTTAAGACTTACAGCAACATTAAAGGAACTTAAGGAACATCCAGCAAGCATTATTTCTCACAGTGTTTTTAGGTAAATAAATAATATAAGTAGAAACCTGCTTAAATCACCTTATTCCTGTGTCACAAAATGTTTTATGGTCTGATAGGACCAACATTTTGGACGTTCTAAGCTAAATATCTGGCGCAAAAAAACAAAAAAAAAAGACAGCTTATCATACAAAGAACACCATTCCTACAGTGAAGCCTGGTGGTGGCAGCATCATGCTCTGGGCCACATTGCTTTAAATGAGACTGGAAAAACTCAAGGAAAGCCCCAAATTCCAAAATAAAAACCCTGCAATCATCTGTTAGACCAGACCTGGGCAAACTACGGCCCGCGGGCCACATCCGGCCCTTTGTATGTCCCTGTCCGGCCCGCGTGAGGCCAATCATAAATTACAGGGATGCACCGAAAATTTTCGGCCGAAATACCTAAATCACCGAAACAACACGGCAGAAACACAATTGTAATGACGCAATAAAAAAGCGCAGCAGCACACGGTTATCTGGATAAGAGCAACATGTCTGCGGTGTGCGGAGAGCGATTTGCAGAACATGCAATGCTGAAATTTCAAGAGGGGGTGTGTCTGCAAAGAGTTTCTCCACATCGGGGTTTAATTTATCACCTGAAATCCAAACATCCCGATTGCCATTGTAAATATGAGAAGAACGCGGCGCAGAAAAGTAAAGTCAATCCGAGCATGCACTCCGTCTGTAGAGGACGTTTTTGAAAAGGCAAGAAAGTTTCCCAGTGATGGTGCCAAGGCAAAAGGCATAACACAAAAAATGATGGATTTCATTGACTTTTGAATTGATTTTTCATTTCGGTGCATTCCTAAAATATTATCGTTGGTGTGGCCCTCTGACACAATTCAGGTTTCTCATGTGGCCCCTTGTAAAAATTTATTGCCCACCCCTGTGTTAGACTATGTGAAGAAAGCTAATTTTGCTAAACAATAGTACATTTAGTTGTAATATTAGTCACGGGTTGTACGTGTTTATTAACCCAAGTCATCGTACATCTTCTTCACACTTTTTGTAAAGTTTTGTTCAATTTTCACTTTAATGGTCACCTTAGATGGAAAAAAATGATCTGATATGGTGTTGACTTTTTATATTCATGCTATGAGGCGAGTCCCCAAAACAGAATCTGGCAATCGTTTTGAATACATAGAAGGTGAGTTTTTTCTTTAAAGTCCCTGCAGGTGCGATCAGCAAGAACTAACATCTCAACTTGTTCCAGCTCAATTCATTTTAAAGAAATGACAACAAAACATTTTTTTAGCTTATAAACAGAACAGAAGAGTACAAGAAAGCACAAACACACTTGGAACACACTCGAAATGGTCTCATTGTACATCAGATAGAAAACCGCAGCCACTTCTCCGGCTTCCTGTTGGCCCTCTTGTTTGTCAGACCACGCTGCTGTTCTAAGTGGATTAAAACTTACCCTTTCCTGTGTCTGTTGTTTCTGTTGCTTTTTTTCCCCCCCTGAGGTGAAAAAAAACACAGACAATGTGGGTCAGGCACACCATTTATTAAAATAATAGTAAGATTCTAAGAATAGACAGGAGAAACCCTTCAGACCTAACAATACACTATATGGACAAAAGTATTGGAACATCTGACTTTTCCTGCAATATGTGTTTTCCCCCAAATTGGTATCACAAAGTTTTCAAGGCAGATGTTTAAAATTTTCTCACCACTTAAACTACAAGACCCAAACCTGTTCCAACTTTACAATGACCCTGTTGGAGTTGGTTCGATGTAGGTGATGTAGGTGAGGTGAGAAGGTCTGGAGTGAAGTGTTTTAATTTATCCCAAAGGTGTTCAATAGGGATGAGATCTTTGAGAGTTTTATAGCAGTCCAGTGAAGATCTTCCACTCCAATCCATGTAAAGCTTATCCTCATGGAGCTGGCTTTGTGCACAGGGGTCTTATCATGCTGTAACAGGTTTGGAGCTCCTAGGTCAAGTGAAGGTAAAAAATAAAATAAAAAATCGACTAGAGCCACTGGATCGAAATCCCAAATAAAATCCTTACACATTTGTAGTCTGTAAACTTTATTTCCAGCCAAATTCTCACACAATGTAGCTTCAGAGCAGCTGGAACATGTATCCTCCAAAGCCGATATGAAGGAACAAGTAATCTTTGTCAGAATCCCTTCGAGGGTTTAGAGATTCCAGTCTACTCACTGAGGGAAAATATGTCCAGTTTAACTGAGACAGAGCAGAGCTCCAGATTTGTTTCATTATCAGAGTATTTACTCCTGTTTGGCATTAGAGCCTGCGTGGTACGTACAATAACACTAATTAGCAAATAAACACTGAATAAAGGCCATTGGCTTTTGTACTCTTGTGGACACTTTTACTTGAACTTCAATATAAAACACATTGTACCCTCTGGCATGTATAAAAAGCTAAATATTTTTTTCTTAAATATACCATGAATGCATGTAGCAGATTACACTAAAAAGATATAAGATGCTATTCGGTAAATTAGTTATCTTAACTTTTTTTTTTCCTGGTGGTCTAGTGGTTAGGATGCGGCGCGCTCACCGGTGCAGCCCGGGTTCAATCCCCGGTCAGGGAACCGACCCCAGCCATTAGGGTTGCACAAGCCAGTGCACTCTTAGTGCCGGTCCCAAGCCCGGATAAATGGGGAGGGTTGTGTTGGGAAGGGCATCCAGCGTAAAAACATGCCAAATCGAACATGCGGATCATGAATACGGATGATCCGCTGTGGCGACCCCTAATGGGAGAAGCCGAAAGATTTAAAAGCTATCTACATTTTTTTTTTTACCTTTTACCACTACAATACTGTACATACATATGGATTGAAAATGTAATGTAACGAGTACTGTAATTCTGGCTTATTTCATAATTATTAGTGAATTTTGTATGTTCTAAACATGTGGAAAAAGATTTGTGGGAACATCCCATTCCACATTTATACCCCATTTCCTTTTCTTGGAAGATGTTCCACTAGATTTTGGAGTGTGCTTGCGCTTGAAATCTGTGTTCATTCAGGCACAAGATCAAGCTAGGTACTGATGTAAGTGAGGTAAGAAGGTCTGGGGTGGAGTGTTCTAATTCCTCCCAAAGGTGTTCAATAGGGTTTGAGCTCTATAGCAGGCCACTCAAGATCTTCCACTCCAACCCATGCAACGCATATCTTCATAGAGCTGGCTTTGTGCACAGGACATTGTCCTGCTGGAACAGGTTTGGGTCTCATACTTCAAGTGAAGGGAAAATGTAATGCATCCAAAGACATTCTATATAATTTTGTGGTAACTCTTTGTGAAAGAACCACATTTGGCTCGGCCATTGCTCATTGAACTGGATACTAGTGTTGAATTGTGCACATTATTTAATTCATATACCTATTGTTAATATCTTCTGTTGAGGAATTTTTGGGAAAATGTGAATTTTTGCTGAAGCAGGATTTTTTGCTACATAATTATTTTTAGAACTTTGCGAATTGTTTTCAGAAAGTCCTCTGTTTTCTCTTTTTTTTTATAAGGTCATTTCTGAGTCCTAGTCATTGCATAAATGTCAGGAAAACATCAGTGTTTTTTTCCAAGAAAATTCTGGAAGAAATTCTGGAATTTCCAGAGGTTACGGAAGCATGAACTGACTAAATTGAAAATGATTCGTTTGCAAAGTTTAATTCTATTAGCTACTTGAGTACTCAAAACTTCATTAACCAGTTGGTCTCACAACTATATGATCCTCATTGTTGTTTTACTTCAGTTTATTTAATAAGAACTTTATTTATTATTACATTATTCAGTTCATTACAGTTCATTGATGGAACTGTAATTCCTCTTTACTCCAGCGCTCATTGGAAGCTTTGTGGTTAACCAACAGTTCTCACCGTCTCCAGCAGACGGGTTCCAGGCACAACTCACCCGATGACTTGAATTCATCCCACTCCTGATGTGCGTAGACTTCATTCACATTTATGGAATTTAGCAGACAACCTTTTTCAGAGCAACGTACAAAGGTTCTTTGAGTCTTTATTAATGAATAAAACTACACTTGTATGTTAAATTACAACTTAAAATAAATTAGCCTACAACCCTTTGAGAGAGAGAGGTATATAAAAGACAAAGCAAAGACAAAGCAAACCTGGAAAGTGTTAGTTTAAGTGTTTTAGGAAGAGGAAGTTCTTCACATATCGCTGTAGGATAGCCAGTCGTTTATCTGTGTAGTGTTCAGAGGTAGACCTGCAAACAGAGAGTTGAAATGGCAAAAGACTGCACCTCAACAGCCTGTGTGGACAGAAATGGTTGAATACTTCTGATGTTGTAGAGAAGAAATCAACCAAAACGAGTCACATTAGCAACATGTGAGAAGGAGAGTTGATCGTCCATAGCTACCCCAAAATTGCGAGCAGTGGTTAGAGGGGAAAGCAAAGAGTTATAAAGAGATATTCTGAGATCTTGACCTGGAGATGAACCACCTGGGATGACCAGCAATTCGGTTTTGCCGAGATTGGGTTTTGCCTTCATCTCAGCTCATCTGTAATCTATGGAGACCAAACCCACATCCATTAGTGCAATCCCAAAATCCTTTGGGAAATACGATGGTAATCATCTTTCCATGCCTTTGTATGTACTTATTGTTTGTCTATACATTCTGTGTTCTAGTTTGTTATTTAACCACGCAGTGACAAATGAGTGCAATCGAAGGTTCAGGCCTAAGTACTGCCAGACTGACCCTGATGGGCCCTTGAGTTATGGCCTTAACCATTTCTGCTTCATCTCTGACCACAGCTTCCTAACAAACTGGGATACCCGAAAAAACAATTTCACTGTGCGAATTTTAAGGTACATGGGACCAGTAAAATCCTCTTCTTTCTTATTTTCTTGTAGAGAATACAAGGTTTGTCGTAAATATATGAACCAATTCACTATCGCACATCTTTGACTCCAGCCAGCGGTGCTTTATCTGCTGTCCGAGTCCATTATCTGGCTTTTGATTCGATTGCTAGCCATCACAGACGAGTTAAACAAAAAAGGACCTAGTACCTACCCTAAAGTCTTTTTTTATCGTTTTGGTTTATATTGTTTGGCTTTGAAACCTCTTCTTATATCAGTACCTGACTTTACTAACACCCATGTGGCTGAATGAGCACAAATCTCCACAAACACACTCCAAAATCTAGTGAAACATCTTCTCAGAAAAGTGGAGTTCATTAAAACAATAAATAGGGTTCTTGATATAACCGTGGAATCAGATTAGATGTATATTAGTCTGCTGAATTTCACATACTGTTTGATCCAATCCATACCATTTCATTTTCACAAAAATTAAAAATAAAAAAATCAATGCTGGTTTTATGAACTACAAATGCCAAAGAACCACCATGCATGTTAAGAGACACGTGGATGCCACCTTGTGCCTGTCTGTGCATGTTAAAAAGCATTAAATGACTGTATGATGTACTATTTTATATAAATAGCATTATAATAATGCCATCACTTCTTCCAACCATTCTGACTTGGTTCCTGTTATATTTAAACGCTGCTGACAAATAACGCAAAGAACTTTGGCACCATAACTATGTAGCTAGCATTCTGGAATTCGAATACATTGGATACACAAGACATGGTAGAATTACAACCTAAACTGGAATAAATGCTGCAATTCTTTGGAAGCCTCATATGCATTCCTCTTTGTCAGCTTTGGAGGGTGCATTTTCAAATAACCCACAAGGCAAGGCAATCCACTAACGCAAATCTTTCATTACCCTTGTGTGGAACAGAGGGAGGCCCCACTCCAGATCCTCAATGGTATAACAGGGCAACCCTATAGATGCTCTAAAACGAAAATAATAAATAAATAAATAAACAGGGGCGGTTTGTCAGCTTCGGAGGAACAGTTGCCAACTGAGAGCCTACAAACAATATTCAGGTTCTCATCATTGACTGGTAATGATGCCACAATGACAAGGGATACAAAAGAATATCTAACTCAAGGGTCATCAATAACAAGAGGAAAAAATGAGGCACCAGTTTAAACTCACCAAGAACAAGATGTCCCTCCATAACCGATCATCAAACAACACAATTGTCAGATAGACCTTTGGTAATATTCAAGGAACTGTCAGAATACTTGTGTGACACAAAATGTCTTTGCATGTCTGTTGTATTTAGCATGAGCTGTTGGTTAGGGCAACTATATGGAAGCCCCCAATCCTAATTCTAAAAGATATTCCTTACAAAACCAAGAAAGCTTCTCTTACAAAGACCACCTTACTGAATGTGAAACATGGTGGTGGCAGCACCATGCTATTGATCTGCTTCTGCTCTTTTGCTCTTTGAAGATCTATTCTGGCACACAACCTGAAAGCTCCTATTATACAACTTAGGAATTAAGCATTAAAAACATTTTTTTAAATCAATAAACGAGATTTAAGTATTAACCTTTAACCTACTTCCTATCATAGACTTCTTACTTGACCATGAAAGTCGGGCTGTGGATTCGGCCAGTTGGCTTATGCCATTACAATAGTTATGCTTTCAGGACACGACCATTAACACACTCTGCTGGCTAAGCAACCAGAGCAGTTCGATTGCCTCATGTAGCATCATTCTGAACTATGCATTTTACTCGCATTCTAGAGGTGAAAAAGAAGTTGCAAAACTGTAATTTCAGCCCCCACATTTCCAGTGAAGCACATAGAGTAATTAGGGTTCCGTTAGTATGTGGGAAATAATTGGGGGTTAGAAAGATCGTAATTCACATGTAAAAAGATTCACAGATAAGCTTTTATATCCAACAGTCCCTTACCCATTATAAGTTCAAGATCACAATGTAGTGTTAACCTTCATGAAAATATTTCTTACACCTGAATGAGGAAGCCACATCAACGGAGTTAATTAAATTTTCCATTTAAGCTTTTATTGCATAACCTCCATCCATTAGAGGCTGTTGTGAGTTTGCATATAGATAGAGAAGGTAAAAAGTATGGGAGAGAGAAAGAGAGAGAGGCCCTCCAGGCTTGAAATCCATTCTGTGTAATTTATATTGAGCATATTTTTCAGATTACATTAGTTATTACATTCACATGATTTTAATAAGCAGTTACATGAAAGGTACATTGCCACTAGCCTTGGGGTAACATAATATTAAAGAAATCTCATTTTCTTATTTTCCCACAATATTAGGAATTAAGCATTACTTTAGGGGCAGTGGTTAAACAAATACTACTTATAAATTTAATTGCGTTGCCTAATTTCCGGCATTAATGTGAATAATATATTCATCAAAATGGACTTTGTAGCTAAACTACAGATATATCAGGATTACACTGGGAAACCAAGTGTAATTAAAATTATGCTGTTTTTTGAGACAATAACATTGTTTTTGGTTATTTGTTGTTTGTGTTAATATTAGCAATTTAACATTAAAATTACATGTGTAAACAAAAGTAAAAAAAATGCACAAAGATAGCCAGGTGCTGAAATAGGTAGGCTAGCAAAAAAGGGACCAAATTTTACATGGTCTTGGAATTCGAAATGCTTAGAAGCTGTTGCTTGACTTGTACACATCTGACTTGCTTGTTTTGTGGCTGAGGAACCTTGCACCCATTAAAGTGAGATCGGTGGAATGACCACCTACTGCACTGGCTGTGGGTTCACTGTGGTACCATGGAGGCCCAGGAGATGAGTAGACTACATTAAAGCTGCCTTTAAGGTCCACTGGTTTGGACAACACTTTGACCATAAGTCACAATCAATCATGAGGGGGGCACAAGGTTGGCTGACAGTTGCATTGAAAACTCCTCAGATGCTCCCACACATGGTTGACCTTATTGTATAACTGCTTTGTCAAGACTTGAGTGCTTCTGAATGTGGAAAGTAAATCCACATATTGCACGGACGTCAGCAGTCTGATTACAGAGGCTTGCTTGTGGCCCCAACAAGGCCCTGGTTTCCACTACTGCCTTATCTAGTAGATGGACAACTAAATAGATTTTTTTTTTCCAAAGGAAGAAATGATTTGTCTGCAATATATAAAAGATTTGGCCTCTTGGAATATAGATAAGGTGGATTTGGATACTGCAAACAAATGCTGTATGCTAGTATTCTTGCATTTAGGGTAGTTATCTGCAAATGGAATGCACAGCATCATTTAGTACTTTGGACCTAAAGATCCAGCCTTCCTAAAGAGATTGCGAAAAACACCAGGAAAACCTCTCTGCTGAAGGCAAATGTAGTGGTCACTGGTCATGCCTCGTTTGGGGCTTATAAACCTGTCTGTAATCTAGAAGCAAGGGACTTTGGTCTGTGACACTCCTCCCAAGAGCCTAGAGAGGAAAGTAACTGTCGTATTGGAGTCCCTGAAGACTATGAAAGACTCCCCTTTTGCTCTTCTGATGCTAATTGCGTCAACAGAAAGCGTGGGACAACTACATGCCTTTGCAATAAGCTTGCCTTGTGCATACAGTTGTGGCCAAATGATGATTTCCTTGAACTCTAGGGTTCTGCTCAATGTCATATCATTCACATTTTCTTACCTAGTCTTCTTTAATCTTATAGAACACCCTGATGGGGTACACACTGAGGGTTCTGTGATCTGCACCAGATGGTGATGTCATTTTGCAGGGGGATTAACTAGTGACAGTCCAGTTCAGGAAGTCTGCACTGATCCTACTTGGATCTATATATGTTTAGGAGGTTCTTCAGGGTTACTGTAGGGTCTTGATGGACTGAACAATTGAATATTAATACTGGAGAAGGCAAGAAGATTTGCACATTGTACCTAAAAAACATAAAATAGTTATAGAGACTTAGCTGGTGGGTTCATTTTTTTTGTGGGATTTGTTCGACCTTTCGCTTCTCATGAGTGTCATTTCCCGGGTGTTGCCAGATCGTGTTTAATCTGTGTAAATGCTACAGACAAGACAGATTAGATGATAATTGAAGGCCAGGCACAGATCACAGGTGGCCTCCCCCTCCGCCCACACTTATTCAGAAACCCTGTAGCTTCCAAAGAAAGACATTTTTTTTTGTGTAACGAGACAAAATAAGGTTCAGGAGAAATCCAGTCATTGCATCCTATGATTTAAATGTGGAAGACTGGGCAATGACCTGGTGACTGTTAGCTGCTGGCTGTAATGTGATCATTATCAGCAGGTTGATGTGATTTGATTTTGGTACAGCAGGTTAACTAGTTCATTTATTGATATATGAGGTGGTTTTAAAGGTTTCGTGACTAGCTCTGTTTGCAAACAAGTACTTTATTTATCCACATTTTACACACCTTCAAAATTGTCCCCTTGCACAGCAATACAGCGCCCCCAGCGTTCCTGCCACTTCTAGAATGTATCCTGTAAGTCTTCTTTTCGCACCTTCTGCGGTTCATGCTGGATCTCCGCAGTGGTATCAAAGCATGAATCTTTGAGCTGGATCTTCCAAATCTGGCGAGTAGGGTGGGCGCAGAAGTAAGATCATGTGGATTGTTCTCCGATGATCTTTATAAACAAGTTGCCGAATGGTTTCTAATTTTTCGGGCGTTGAGCTCTTCAGCTCTTCTCGTTTTCAAATGATGTTCTTTCACTCTTGAGGCACGCTTTGCCACTCAAAACACCTCAAATGACTCATTGCTGCATCACTGTATGTCAAACGTATGTCATTTCAAACGTCCCTGTGGGGACTTGCTGTCCATGAGGAAATCGGTTAAAACCTAAAGTGGATTTGGCATCCACTGGTTGTCATCTAGGAACATTTGGAGGCTTCTTCAAACTACATCACTTGTTCATCATCAAGCTCGATCCAATCGTTTCTACAAACGGGCCGGTATGGGTGCAGGTGTTCATTCCAACCAAACAAGGGCCAAACCTGATGGTCATTAAAAATTAAAAACATTAGATTTCAACAGGTCAAATTTGGTGTGGACTTGCTTGGTTGGAATGAACACCTGCACCCACCCCGGCCCTTTGTGAAAAAGTTTTGACACCCCATGACCTAGGGTTGCACTTTTTTTTTTCTTTTTTTTTTCATATATCGCCAGTAGCAACACCGAGCTGCCACTCATTTACCACTTCTGTGGTAAATGAGTGGCAGCTCATATTTACACATACAGTGTTTGTTAAGAATAATGAAACGATATTCTGGTCCACGTTTGTATACTTCATTTCTAATTCACTTTGAGAAAACTTTTATTCAGCTGTTGTGCTCTGAAACCCTGAAAAACACAAACACACTTTGCCCTGCAGGGTTGCCATGACAAAAGTATGGAAATACTGTTTCCCACCAAATACTGTTTGTTTGTTGACTGACAGCATGGCATGACAGCAACCTGGTTGGAGGTGCTGACTCATCCCAAAAAAATTGAATACTAATGTTTTATAATATAATGTTACAACAACATTACTTGCAGCTTGCGGTTTGTTTAGTACAAACTGTTTTTTTTAATAGTTGTTGACAAATCCATCCTGCCTGTATTTAGTTTGGTTGGGATGATATCTGAGTTACATGGAGTCCTTCTATTTTTTACAGCTGCTTCTCTGTGGTTTTATTACCATCTGGATGGCAATGTTGGTGTTTCTCACCCCCCACCTCCAGACACGCTCCCCCTCCTTCAACCCTGAGGAAAGAACTGCTGTTTTTCGATAAACTTAAGGGCGGTCTGGTCTTTTCACTTGTTTTCATTGATGCCGCTGTCATTTGTAAGCATGTACCACAACAAGCTTCCATATTTAGCTCTATTTAGTTTGAGTAAATCTGCCAAAAATATTAAATGTATTCAAATTTTTGGGAAAATATACTGTTATAAATTATACTAATTATGTACTGCAGCAGGTTATACAAACAGTAATAAATAAAAAAAATGGACATGGGCAAAAGTACAGGGACCCCTGCCTTTTACAGCCATATGTGGTTCTTCTTCACACTGTTAGCACAAGGTTGGAGGCACACACTTGTATAGGATGTCTCTGCATGTGGGAGCATCACATGTTTCTCTTTACTTGAACTAGGAGACCCAAACCTGTTCCAGCATGACAGTGAACCTGTACACAAAGCCAGCTCCATGAAGATATCGGTTGGTGTAAAAGATATACTACTCTTGAGTGGGCTACTATAAAGCTTTGACCTCAAACCTATTGAACACCTTTGGGATAAATTGGAACCCTGACTGCTCTCCAGGCCTCCTCATCTCGCCTGGCTTTATCAACACCTTTATGAATGAATGAGCACAAATCTGCACAAGCACACACCAACATCTAGTGGAACAGCTTCCCATAAGAGTGGAGGTTATTCTAAGAGCAAATGGGGACTAAATGTGGAATGGGATGTTCGAAAAACACAATCCTATGGTCAGATGTCCACAAACTGATGTCCATACAGTGTATATACAAGGTGTAAAAGTGCTACTATGCTTGCCTACAAGGCCAAAAATGGACCAGGACCCTCTTACCTCAGAGCCCTCATCACACCTCACACTGCACCATGCTGCCTGAGATCCTTCATCGCTGCTCGACTGGTACCACCTTCCCTTCCCGCAGATAGCACGATAGACCAAAAAACTTATCAGAAATAGTTTTTATGGAGTTTTATGTTGAAATAATGAAATGTATTAATAAAAATATAATTATTACTTATAAAATAAAGTAAAATGTTAATACAGTACAGTACTGTATACGTAAAATGGCATTTTTGGGGTGGCCTCCGTTTATAAACGGGGGATTACTGTATAAAAAATGTAAAGTACTATCTCAAATATCAGTTTGTGACTCCTTTGAAAGCTCCAAATGTAGACTTTCTAGACACTCTTGTGTGAAATGTCTTTATGATTAAATGTCTTTAATGATTAAAAAAAACTTCTATGGTCTCGGGTCTGTAATGTAAAACGCATGCAAACTCATATACGATCCAAGAGCTTACATTTCTAAAGTCTGGTATATACAAGTCTCCTTTTTTTTTCTTTCCCGTCTGATATTTAAATCCAATCGCAGACGACTTTTACAGCAAAGGAAATGAAACGCAGGTTTGTTATGTTACTCTCGACGGCAGAAGCAGAACGACACAGAAATAGGATGATGGGAAAACGTTCCTGACTAAATCAGAGCGACCGCAGCTTCTCATCAATCATAAACAAACCAGATTACAGGAATTCATCTGTACTGTATATATTTTTTAATTGAACTTCTGGTATAAATCAGACGAATGCAAAAAAAAAAAAGTCTTCTGTGAAATGCCACATTACAAAAAAAATTATAAATATATAAATAATACAAAAGCATAAATATGGCTGTGGTCCACACACACACACACATTATATATATATATATCTGAAAAGAGAAAGTGAAATAGAAATGGATTTGACCTATGAGGGAACCGAAACGAGGAAATAATTGTCGGCTGATTTGAAAGTATGAAAGTCTACAGTTCAGTGTGATAAGAAGTCGTTTGAGGTTTGAAAGTCATTTCTTTTCCAGCGCGCCTTTTCTGCTCGTCATCCACCTCCTTCCTGCCCACGGGTTTCTCTTTAGGCCACTGCTGAGCCGCATAACCCGGCACTTCTTCGTCCATAACTGCCAGAAAGTCGTAAAAAGGCACAGGGGGACGCCATGATTGGTCTGGAATCACACCTAAAGAGAAAACAGGGTGGGGTGGAAGAAATCTGTGAGAAAGCACTTAACTTTAAAACTACAAAAACAGAAAAAAAAAAAAGAAGAAATCCACACTTGTTTATAGAAAAACCTTAATATGAATCCTGATTGATTGATCAGCTTTAAATAATATATTGGTTAAGCTTGAATATTTATTTCGACTATACACACGTTTTTTGTAAAACTTCATATTCATTTCATAATCAATGATCTGAAAGAAACAGTGGTGGACAAATTACACAAACCATGTACTTATTAGAAGAAAAAAAATTTGACTACAGTAAAAGTGTCACTTCAGTTAAAGTACAAAAGTATGTGCCTTTAAATGTACTTAAGTATCCAAAGTACTATGATTTATTATGGCTATAATGTTCCTATTATAATTTTTCATCACAAGACTCAACTGTATGTGAAAAGATCAATCTATTAATTGAATGATAGTAATGACTCAAACACAGATTGATATCTATTACAATTATCATGAGCCCAAAAACTTCCTTTCAACTACTTCAAGAAAAACCTGCAAATTAAGCCACAGGTGGTGTGGAAAGTTCGAGTCAGGAGTTTCTTGCATTATTTATTCCTTTTTAAATATTGTTGTTTATCTGATGCTCATGCTAAGTAGATACCACCAAGTGGCAATAGTAAAAAACGACTGATTTCGCAAAAAGGAGTTGAGTAAAAGTTTGACTTTAAAATGTCTTCTTCTTCTTCTTTCGGCTTCTCCCATTAGGGGTTGCACAGCGGATCATCCGTCTCCATACCACCCTGTCCTCTATATCTGCCTCTTTTACACCAACTACCTGCATGTCTTCCCTCAACACATCCATGAACCTCCTCCTTGGCCTTCCTCTTTTCCTCCTACCTGGTGGCTCCATCTTCAGCATTTTTCTACCAATATAATTCATGTCCCTTCTCTGCACATGTCCAAACCATCTCAATCTCGCCTCCCTCACCTTGTCACCAAAACATCCTACATGGGCTGTACCTCTAATAAACTCATTTCTAATCTTGTCCATCCTCATCACTCCCAACGAAAACCTCAACATCTTCAGCTCTGCTACCTCCAGCTCCACCTCCTGTCTTTTACTCAATGCCACTGTCTCTAATCCATACAACATCGCAGGTCTCACCACAGTCCTATAAACTTTCCCTTTCATTCTTGCAGATACTCTTCTACTGCCGTCACACTGTCCTCATACATGTCCTGCACCACCCTCACATACTTCTCTGACACACCTGACTTCCTCATACAATACCACAACTCCTCTCTCGGCACCCTGTCGTACGCTTTCTCTAAATCCACAAATACACAATGCAGCTCCTTCTGTCCTTCTCTATACTTCTCCATCAACATCCTCAAAGCAAATAAGGCATCTGTGGTGCTCTTCCTCGGCATGAAACCATACTGTTGCTCACAGATGGTCACCTCTTCTCTCAGCCTGGCTTCCACTACTCTTTCCCATAACTTCATGGTGTGACTGATCAACTTAATTCCCCTGTAGTTACTGCAGGTCTGCACATCTCCCTTATGCTTAAAGATCGGTACCAGCACACTCCTTCTCCATTCCTCAGGCATCCTCTCCCCTTCCAGAATCCTGTTAAACATTCTGGTTAAAAACTCCACTGCCATCTCTCCTAAACATCTCCACGCTTCTACCGGTATGTCATCTGGTCCAACCGACTTTCCATTCTTCATCCTCTTAATCGCTGCTCTCACTTCCTCCTTACTAATCCTATCTACATCCTGCTTCACCAACTCCACATCCTCCAACCTTCTCTCTCTCTGATTTTCCTCATTCATCAGCTGCTCAAAATACTCCCTCCATCTTCTCAACACACTCTCCTCACTAGTCAACACATTTCCCTCTCCATCCTTTATTGCTCTAACTTGCAGTACATCCTTCCCAGCTCGGTCCCTCTGCTTGGCCAATCGGTATAAATCCTTTTCTCCTTCCTTAGTGTCCAACCTCTTATACAGTTCCTCATATGCCTTTTCCTTGGCTTTCGCCACATCCCTTTTAACCTGCTGCCGCATCTCCTTGTACTCATGCCTACTTTTCTCATCACTCTGTCGATCCCACTTCTGTTTTGCCAATCTCTTTCCCCTAATGCTCTCCTGCACTTCCTCATTCCACCACCACGTCTCCTTGTCTTGCTTTCTATTTCCAGATGTCACACCAAGTACTTTTCTAGCTGCCTCCCTCATCACTCCTGCAGTAGTTGCCCAATCATCCGGCACCTCTTCACCACCACCAAGCCCCTGTTTAACCTCTTCCCTGAACCTCACACTACACTCTTCCTCCTTCAGTTTCCACCATCTTATTCTTCTTTCAAACCTTACTTTCCTCCTCTTCTTCTTCGCCTCCAAAACCATCCTACAGACCACCATCCGATGCTGTCTAGCTACACTGTCCCCCGCCAACACCTTACAGTCTCCAATCTCCTTCAGGTTGCATCTCCTACACAGAAGATAATCCACCTGTGTGCACCTTCCTCCACTCTTATACGTCACCCTATGATCCTCCTTCTTCTTAAAATACGTGTTCACCACTGCCATTTCCATCCTTTTAGCAAAATCTACCACCATCTGCCCTTCCACATTCCTCTCCTTAAAACCATACCTACCCATCACCTCCTCATCACCTCTGTTCCCTTCACCTACATGCCCATTAAAGTCTGCCCCAATCACCAATCGTTCTTTCCTAGGTACGTTCTTTCCTTACTCCCTTTCCACTTGGTCTCCTGAACACACAACACATCTACCTTTCTCCTCTCCATCATATCAGCTATCTCTCTCTCTTTACCCGTCATAGTACCAACATTTAAAGTACCAACCCGAACCTCTACTCTCCTACACTGCTCCTTTTCCTGCCGTCTCTGTAGACTCCTTCCTCCTCTCCTTCTCCTCCTTCGGCCAACAGTAGCCCAATTTCCACCGGTACCCTGTCGGCTAACGATACCTGTGGCGGTCGTTGTTAACCCGGGCCTCGACCGATCCGGTATGAAATTCTCATTTGTGATCCGCATATTTGATTTGGCACATGTTTTACGCTGGATGCCCTTCCTAACGCAACCCTCCCCATTTACCCGGGCTTGGGACCGGCACTAAGAGTACACTGGCTTGTGCCCCCCTAATGGCTGGGTTTGACTTTAAAATGTAGTGAAGTTAAAATTAAAGTCGTCTCAAATGAAAATAATTCAGTAAAATGCAGATCCATAAAAAAATGACTTAAATACAGTAACGAATGACATTGACGTCCTCACTTTCCACCACTGGAAAGAAAGCAATCAGACATAAATCCATGAGTTAAGACAAATAAGACTGGGTGTTCGATTAGGACAACAAAAAAAATAATCTGAATGTATTTATTTTAAATAAATTAAACAGACACTACACTGTATATAATCAACAAGGCTTATCATCTTATCAGAGTCTGGATTTCAGCTTTAGATGCAGCTAACGACACTTTTTGTAACATTGCGTCATACATTGTCAGAAAGTCCAGACAAAGCTGGAATGAGATGGATATTAACTTTAGAGAATGCAGAGCTGGAAGCTTTTCTTACTTAGCACAAACCTGTTCCCAACCTTCATTTAGGGGAAAAAAAATTAAATTACAGAAGCAATACTGCTCTGTTTAAACTCCCCAAACGAAAGGTCAATGCCGACTTTCCTACTGCATTGTTCCGAGAGCACGTCTTCAGCAAACTTCCAGTAATCCTGGTAAAGAAATTAGCTGAACGTAAACTGGTCTCATCTCGATTCCTGTCAAGCTCATAAAGCCGAAGGTCTCATTGCTGGGAAATAACTGCACGCCGGCAAGAGTGAGAACGTGCCAGCAAGATCGACATGGACCGACGCACTACTGGAATACGTTCACAGGGATTCAGACTGATTATCTGTACCCGAATGGCCTACGGGAAACTTGAAAGCATAAAAGCTAATAGACCAGAAAGGGAAGTTACCAAAAAATGTGCCATTGGATTTGAAGGAGATTAAGGACAATTTTTTTTTTTATGAGTGTCTGATATCAGGATCATCCATGAGACAAAGAAGAATCGTCACTTAACCTTCTGGAACAATGTGTGACAGATGGCAGTGGGATTGAGTGAAAGGAACATCCAGAGAGAAAGACAGAAGGTCAATCACTAAAGGTATAACCTGGCATTTGGGATTTTTTTTTATTTTTTTGCAAAAAAAACAATAAACCAGACTCTGTGTGTGTGTGTGTGTGTGTGTGTGTGTGTGTGTGTGTGTGTGTGCACTTATCTTGCACTTATTTCTGGTCCTGCTGTAATAGCGGACCAGATCATTGCCAGCTTCTTTAAAAGCTCTGTGCTTACATTGGATTACTTAAATAACACAAACATAAATAAACACAGTGCCTTGTACAAGTGCCCTTCCCATATTTTCCACACTGATACAACCTGGAACTTAACTGGTCTTGTGTCAGTTATACCATACTCACAAACCACCTTAGTCACAAAAAAATGTATTCCCCTGTTGCTGTGAAACCCCTAAATTAGTTCTTATGAAACCACCAAATTACACATGATTGCAATATAAATACACCTGCTACATGGAGAGAACATAACTAAGCAATCACAAAAACGAGTCCAGAAGATAAAACTAACCCACAAATAGGCACCAAGCAAGGAAGGCATTGGTCAAAAAAGCAACCAAGAGGCCAAGGGTAACTTTAAAAGAGCTGGAGATCATAACATGGAAAGCTAGCCTTTATGGAAGTGTGGAGAGATGTTAGTCATTCTTGGAAACTGGAGTTAAATTTGTTGAATTATATATATATATATATATATATATATATATATATATATATATATATATATATATATATATATATATATATATATATATATATATGAGATAAGACATGGCCCAAATCACTAACACTGACAATCTCAAAATGGCTCACAACTGAAGCATGGTGACCTTTGTGGGATCCTGAGAAGAGTTGTGACAAAGTTAGTAGAAAATAGGCCAAATAAATAGGCTAGATAACCTTTCTAGGCCTCTCCAGGCCTCCAGACTTGATATTGGGCAGGAGGTTAATCGTGCAACAGGACAAATAACCCCTAATGCCAAAGCTACTGTGACATGGTTCAAATCCAAGGACCTGAATGTGTTTATCAAAACCCCAGTCCTCAATCCAATTAGGAATTTCTGCTAAGAATTGATAAGATTTGTTCACAGACATTGAGCAAATTTGAGAAGGAAAAAAAGAGATTGGCTTCCAGATGTGCAAAGCAGACGTATCCTGAGAAGACTTGCAGGCGGAACTGCAGTCAAAAGGTGCTTAGTGACCCAGGAGTGAACTCCTGCAAGCAACAAATGTCTGTTTTTCTGTTTTGTTTAACATTTGTCTCAGAATAAAACATATTTGGTACCTTCAAATGTTTAACCTTACTGGGTCAATTATTTGATTTAAACAAGATGTCAATTTCCATTCCATGATGTAACACGACAAGATTGTGGAAAAGTACATGAAGGTTCATGGTAAATACAGCGCTAAAACACTGCCCATTAGCAATTTGGGTAAAAGACTGCTAGTACTGTGTATGGCAGTTTTGATAGCAAATGAGCAATAGCCCAAAAGCTGGCTTGAATTTATCAGTTCATCTGAGGCATGAATAATGATTTCATTTTAAATCTGGCTCCAAAACAATCACAAAAACAGACCCATTATAGCTAAAAAATACATGGTCAGTCTGTTAGCATAGAGTTCACATGTGGTGCTGAACCTCAAGTGTGATTTAACAAAACACTCCTAGAAAATATCAAACACTACGCGCTTGTTAAATAGCACTGTGCTCGGTTTATACGCTGCCTCGCTGGCCATCACTAAACTTTATACACCACAAATATCTTATTAAACGTCCTGATACCACAGCGGCCAAGTAACGTCAAGGTGTCCGACCACCTTGTCCTTTTGTGCCAGCATTCTGACCGGGTTCAGATCATTTTGTTTTTGACCTAGCACTCATGAAAAGGTCAGCTGCCATTAGCCTAAATCATCTTAGACAAAGTGAAGTGCACAGCGTTTGACAGCTGTTTGCATTTCAGCAGCAGGTAAGAGCAAAGGACTGTAGACAGACCGACTGGAGTGCGGTGGTAAAACCCCCCAATGAACATGACGGATGGATGAAAGTATGCTTTTAAATTACAGAGAGTTGGCCCGCCAAACCCAAAAGGACACGGCTACGGGAGCTGGAGGGTTGCAGGAACATGGCTGGAAATGATCAGACACAATTAATGAATGTAGCTACTCCAAGTTTACAAGAAGCAGACAGACTGGCACAGGAAGGGTATCTTGCCAGTTTTTTTTTCTGTCCCGCAATGACAGAAGAGTGGTGTTCGGTTTAAAAGAATGTTAGCCTACATTAGAATTAAATGTTTTTTTTTTACTTTTTTAATGCCATTCAAGCATCGGTGGCAATTTCCATGGCAAGATCAAGGTGGGTATGATGAGATGTTATAGCATTTTACAGGGTTTTGACAGTTGAATTTTTTACATAAGTATTCCAGTGTTTTCTTTGGTGATACACTTCCAAGATTCCAAAGTGCCAGATTCCCAGATTACAGGGCGGTTTCAAAAAGTTTTGAGACTAGTTTTCTAACACGCCAACAGGTGGCAGCACAAGGCTGCATGCACAGTCACAGGGAACACCGAAGTTAATAAGTCATTGTGTAAAAAGACATCGTCCTGTGTACATTGGGAGCTGTGCAACTGGTCCTCTTCTGACCACGTGCGTTACCACGTCTCCGAGTCCATCATGAACAGTGAGTTAGAACTGAGCTCTCCTTACACGCAAGTTTCTCGCCGGAAACAACATGATCTCACATACGCAACCCCTCAACTCGCCATATTTGTTTCCTGTGGACTTCGCCCTCTTCCTGAAGATGAAGATCCAGCTCAAAAGTTGCCATTTTGACATCACTGCGGAGATCCAGTGCGAAACGCAGAAGGTGCATGACACGCTTCAAAAAGAAGACTTTAGACTATTTTAAATATTCAGTCTTAAGGGATTTAACCGTTTGGAGGGTTTTTTTGGACATTAGGTACAATGGCGATTGTGTTAACAAATGCATGAGGGATCGGAATGAAGTCATTTTGATGTAAATGGAAGCAAGCTCCTGTGTGATAACATATTCCCAAACATGCTAGCTAGAACGTTAGTCTGTATTTGTCTGTACCGGTCAAGAAGTGTGGGATTTTAGTGTCTTATGTTATCTCATCATAATATTCATAGTGATTTCTTGAAGAACCAAAACCTCAAGATACATATACAATTAAATTTGTTTGCGCTTTCGTATTATTTTTTTTTTCTTTTACCACTAAAATTAGCAAAGGTAGCCTGGGTGTGCATAGATACACCTCACCTGCAGGCTGCTCCTGGTTGTTGTCTATCCGCTGAAGCCACTGTATGATGTTATCAGACAGCAGAGGGCGCTCTGTGGGGAAGTGATACACGTGCCCAACTGAGCTAAGCTGTGAGAGCACCAGAGCAGGAAGTGGAGGAATGTAGCCAAGATAAGTCTCAAGGACGGTCCTTCCTGCAGGTGTTCGACCCCTGCAAAAATAGAAATTAATTAAGACAGTAATAAACTAACAGTTCGCGTTCATTTTTGGACTTTCGAAAATAAATTCCTCACAGATGGATCCAGCACGGCAGCCAGGAGCCCAGCCGTCCCGTTCTTTCGGCTTTTCTCATCTCCTCGAGAGATCGCAAATTCTCTGGACTTTCTTCTCCACCGACAAACATGATCAGCAAAGGCTTCTTGAGCTCCAGGTACCATGGCAGGTTCTCCACTGTTAGTTCAGGCTGATTAGGAGAGTTGTAGAGGAGAGGAAAAGAAAAAAAAAGAAATCCGTCATGCATGTAGGTGTTGCTGGCATTTATTATTTTTATGATTTGATATTAGTTCAGTTGATATCAAATTTGACCGTCTTAAACGAGAATGCTTTATGTGACAAAGAACTGTCAGCTCTATTTATCGTGATATTTCAACCAATAAAATTGGAACAAAAAGAAGGTAAATAAAACACAATGACTTCACATTCAAACTCGCGTTCAAACGTACCATCACCAAGAGGACAGGGGGCACTACTGAGACATTACAAAGAACAGGACAACCCTCCAAAAAATGCTAAAAGAACAAGATGAAAACAAATCGTGTGAAGTCCCTATAGCACCGTTAAAGAAACTGCAGTAACATCACTCCCTGCAATTGTTAACCATCTCTTGCATTCTTCATGTGCCGGAATAGGGTGGCCAGATGGAGATGATTTCTCAGTAAAAAGAAAAAAAACCTTTGCCCAAGTCACATAATTGCGCTATGAGGCTGCTTCCCTTTTAACCGGAACAGACAAAGACAAACAGAGGGAATCATCTCACAGAGGGAACCTTAAATAGCAATGCCAATTTGCTTTGACACAAAACCAGCAGGCCTGCAGCAGGAAAACATGCCAAATAATCCTCACCAAAGTCAACAAAAGATTGAGAAGATGAACAAAAGTTTTGGAACAGCCCAGACAAAGCATAGATTGGAATCTTATCAAAACCCTTAAAAATGACTAAAGATCCCCTTATAATTCGATAAGTCTGGAGGATCTTACCCAAAAAGACTGCGTATTGAAACTCAACCAAAATGTGTTTTGTCAAAGCCAGGGCATGCAGGTTCTTGTTCTGTTCCCCTCACAGTTTCTACATTGTATTTTATTTGAACGTTGATGGTCCCTATATCACGAAGCTCTGACGAGATTACTCTTGCGTTCGCAATTTGACCGTGGCTGTGCAGACGCGCTCTTTTTTATTTTCACTGTATTAAATAATCAGGAGGAAAATAAAGATTAGATCAAAACGACATTAACAATGTCCGTCTCTGCTTCTTTTACGTCATTAGCTGCACGTTGGCTTTTCTCAAACTCGAATGAATCAGCGGGAGATTGCATTCCTTCAAAGCAGCAGTTGTTTTCGTTAAAGAGCCGCAATAAAATTCGAATTTGGGAAGAAAAAAATAAATCTCAAAGCCGTTTAAAACCCCACTGGTTTTTCTAATAAGTGCTGTGATGTTGAGAAGATTAAATGATTGGATAACACCAGAGTAGTTTTTGTTGAAGGGTCAGGAGAACGATATGACTCACGAATGAACCGGTTCTTACAAATGTATCCAGTGTGGCTCTCCTGATGTCCGAGATTATCTCCTGTAATGTGGACAAATGAAGGGAATGTGATTTTCTTGGGACTTCTGGGCCATGAGACACCAGGACAGCCGGTAGCATCACAGAGTGCTCATGAACCCTAGAAAGAAAATACAGACATATAAACAATTTAATGACTCATATTTCACATTTACCACTCTCGCATCTCATCTTCAACATCTCACGTTCAGCTCTCTCGCATCTCACGTTCAGCTCTCTCGCATCTCACGTTTAGCCATCTTGCATCTCACATTCAGCTCTATAGCGTCTCATCTCTTGCATTAAACATTCAGCTCTCTCGCATCATACGTTCAGCTCTCTCGCATCATACGTTCAGCTCTCTCGCATCATACTTTTAGCTCTCTCGCATCTTACGCTCGGATCTCTCGCATCTCACGCTCGGATCTCTCGCATCTCACGCTCGGATCTCTCGCATCTCACGCTCGGATCTCTCGCATCTCACGCTCGGATCTCTCGCATCTCACGCTCGGATCTCTCGCATCTCACGCTCGGATCTCTCGCATCTCACGCTCGGATCTCTCGCATCTCACGTCCGGATCTCTCGCATCTCACGTCCGGATCTCTCGCATCTCACGTCCGGATCTCTCGCATCTCACGTCCGGATCTCTCGCATCTCACGTTTAGCCATCTTGCATCTCACATTCAGCTCTATAGCATCTCATCTCTTGCATTAAACGTTCAGCTCTCTTGCATCATACGTTCAGCCCTCTTGCATCTCACGCTTAGCTCTCTTTCATCATACGTTTATCTCTCTCGCATCATACGTTTAGCTCTATCCAGCTCACGTTTAGCTCTCTCGCATCTCACGTTCGAAACTCTCGCATCTCACGCTCGGATCTTTCGCATCTCACGTCCGGATCTCTCGCATCTCACTTTCTGTACTCTCACATTTTATGTTCAGCTCTCTTACGTCTCACATTCTGCACTCCCACAGCTTACACTCAGGACTCTCACATCTCATACTCTGCATTCTCGTTTGAAACATTCAGCTCTTTTTTCATCTCCCATTCTGCACATTTTGCATTCACCACTTTCACAGTTTACATTCAGCACTTTGACCTTTCACATCTTACATTATTCACTCTCGACTACAATGTGCACATATATGAATTCCATACCATCTTTCTGCCTCCTTGTGCTTAAACAGCCCCAGGATCATTTCTCCTCTTAGAAATTTTGCTGCTTCTTCGAACATGGCCACATCTGCAAGAGAGGATGTGAATAACTGGGATGTAAACAAAGCCCATATCTGCTGAACCACACTATGTTCCACAACAACTTTGTATACACAATCTGTTTAGTTTTGTTTCCAAATCGACAAACATGGCAGTTGCAGGAAAAATACGTCTTCTGTGATAACAATCAAAAGTTTTTTCAGTGCTCAGGAATCTCGCTCAATCAGGTACGTTAAATGAATTGGCGTGACGGTTCGTTTCATACCTGGATCTTCAGGTGTAAAAAGGCCAAGCACTCGGACGGGTGAGAGAGAAGAGTGTCTGCTATACAGATCTCCTTCCAGGAATGACAGGACTTCATCCGAGGAGGAGAGAGAGAAAGGGATGGACAAATGACTCCTGTAGAAAAGAAAAAAAAAAAAGATTGTGGGATTAAGAGCATCAGCCCAAATCCAAACACGGTAACTAACATCCACATGTAAATGACGCACAATTAAACAGATAATGGCACAAACAAAAACATCCCTCTCGCCCACACACTCTCTAGTATACACATAGAGAAGAGAAACACAAGCTGTGGATGAAATTACTCATTCGTTCACCCGTTCACTGGTCCCTATATCGCGCATGGCACGAGCAGATCCAGACACGGATATAGAATCAGAGGGGCTCAGACATGGGATGCTGATAGGAACAATTTTGTCATAAATGTTAAACCTACACCTGTTGCAGTGTTATACATGTATTGTATGTTTATAGTAAACAAATGGTTGTCGTGTTTTTTTTATACCAAAATACATTAAATTGAAAAGATGTTGAAAGAAAAAATTAACGCGTCTTTTAATTTTTTTTTTTTTTTTAATGAAGATCAACAACAATACGTAAATATATTTACGAATTTATGAACATGCATTATGTACAGCATAACATTATTTTCACGAGGATTTCCTGTAAGTGTCCTCAAGCCGACTTCAGAGGACAACTGCGTAAAATGTGGTGCGGTTCTGCTAATTCGGGTTTTGGCAAAGCTTCTTTGCCTGAGAAGATTTTCTATTAGCTTTTGGCAACAGTACATCAAATGTACAGTCGATATCTGAGTGCTTTGTGGGTAAACTCAAACTCTGACACTACAAAATGGCTGACACCTGATTATACGAGGTGGTATTAAAAGGTTTGTTTACAACAGCTCTGCCATGTTTATCTATATTCTATGTGAATTTTAGGACATGCCTCGGGCTCTGTAGTGTCATGATGCATCAGTGGTGCGGAGAGATAACGCTCTAAAACAGTCGGAGGGCCTGTGGATCAAACCACAGTATAACCAAACTGCTACTCTTGGGCCCTTGAGCAAGGCCCTTAACCCTCTATGCTCCAGGGCGCTGTAAAGCGGCCACTCCGACCCCAGCTTTCTGACATCTCTGTGATATAACATGATTGCGTAAAATCTGTTGTGCTTTCTACACATTATATTCCACATTTAGTTTGCTGGTATGATAACCTCCACTCTTCTGAGAAGATAGATTCGAAAATTACTAGATCACCACTACATTTTGGCATGTGCTTGTGAAGATTTGTGCTCATTCAGCTATAAGGGCTTTATTGATACCAAAAGGGCAGATACTGATGTAAGATAAGGGTGATGATAAGAAGGCCTTTGGTGCGATCAGTTTAATAGCACGGCTTCTCTATTTTCAATCTGCAAAAAAATAAACGAGGTACTGTGCAAGTGCCTGGTTTGTCAATTCTAAGCTACGAAAACCACTCAGGAAAGGGATTTGGTCAATTTAGAGATTTTATCAGGAACGATGTGGCTTTGTGTCTCAACCCAGCCATTAGGGGGGCACAAGCCAGTGTACTCTTAGTGCCGGTCCCAAGCCCGGGTAAATGGGGAGGGTTGCGTTAGGAAGGGCATCCAGCGTAAAACATGTGCCAAATCAAATATGCGGATCACAAATGAGAATTTCATACCGGATCGGTCGAGGCCCGGGTTAACAACGACCGCCACAGGTATCGTTAGCCGACAGGGTACCGGTGGAAATTGGGCTACTGTTGGCCGAAGAAGGAGAAGGAGAGGAGGAAGACGTCTACAGAGACGGCAGGAAAAGGAGCAGTGTAGGAGAGTAGAGGTTCGGGTTGGTACTTTAAATGTTGGTACTATGACGGGTAAAGGGAGAGAGGTAGCTGACATGATGGAGAGGAGAAAGGTAGATGTGTTGTGTGTTCAGGAGACCAAGTGGAAAGGGAGTAAGGCCAGGAACATTGGAGGTGGGTTTAAACTGTTTTATCATGGTGTGGATGGGAAGAGAAATGGTGTAGGGGTGATTCTGAAAGAAGCATACAGTAAGAGTGTAGTGGAGGTGAAGAGAGTTTCTGATAGGGTGATGATCGTGAAGGTGGAAGTTGAAGGGATGATGATAAATGTCATCAGTGCCTATGCCCCACAAGTTGGCTGTGAGATGAAGGAGAAAGAAAGATTCTGGAGTGAATTAGATGAAGTGGTAGATGGTGTACCTAGGAAAGAACGATTGGTGATTGGGGCAGACTTTAATGGGCATGTAGGTGAAGGGAACAGAGGTGATGAGGAGGTGATGGGTAGGTATGGTTTTAAGGAGAGGAATGTGGAAGGGCAGATGGTGGTAGATTTTGCTAAAAGGATGGAAATGGCAGTGGTGAACACTTATTTTAAGAAGAAGGAGGATCATAGGGTGACGTATAAGAGTGGAGGAAGGTGCACACAGGTGGATTATCTTCTGTGTAGGAGATGCAACCTGAAGGAGATTGGAGACTGTAAGGTGTTGGCAGGGGACAGTGTAGCTAGACAGCATCGGATGGTGGTCTGTAGGATGGTTTTGGAGGCGAAGAAGAAGAGGAGGAAAGTAAGGTTTGAAAGAAGAATAAGATGGTGGAAACTGAAGGAGGAAGAGTGTAGTGTGAGGTTCAGGGAAGAGGTTAAACAGGGGCTCGGTGGTGGTGAAGAGGTGCCGGATGATTGGGCAACTACTGCAGGAGTGATGAGGGAGGCAGCTAGAAAAGTACTTGGTGTGACATCTGGAAATAGAAAGCAAGACAAGGAGACGTGGTGGTGGAATGAGGAAGTGCAGGAGAGCATTAGGGGAAAGAGATTGGCAAAACAGAAGTGGGATCGACAGAGTGATGAGAAGAGTAGGCAGGAGTACAAGGAGATGCGGCAGCAGGTTAAAAGGGATGTGGCGAAAGCCAAGGAAAAGGCATATGAGGAACTGTATAAGAGGTTGGACACTAAGGAAGGAGAAAAGGATTTATACCGATTGGCCAAGCAGAGGGACCGAGCTGGGAAGGATGTACTGCAAGTTAGAGCAATAAAGGATGGAGAGGGAAATGTGTTGACTAGTGAGGAGAGTGTGTTGAGAAGATGGAGGGAGTATTTTGAGCAGCTGATGAATGAGGAAAATCAGAGAGAGAGAAGGTTGGAGGATGTGGAGTTGGTGAAGCAGGATGTAGATAGGATTAGTAAGGAGGAAGTGAGAGCAGCGATTAAGAGGATGAAGAATGGAAAGTCGGTTGGACCAGATGACATACCGGTAGAAGCGTTTAGATGTTTAGGAGAGATGGCAGTGGAGTTTTTAACCAGATTGTTTAACAGGATTCTGGAAGGGGAGAGGATGCCTGAGGAATGGAGAAGGAGTGTGCTGGTACCGATCTTTAAGCATAAGGGAGATGTGCAGACCTGCAGTAACTACAGGGGAATTAAGTTGATCAGTCACACCATGAAGTTATGGGAAAGAGTAGTGGAAGCCAGGCTGAGAGAAGAGGTGACCGTCTGTGAGCAACAGTATGGTTTCATGCCGAGGAAGAGCACCACAGATGCCTTATTTGCTTTAAGGATGTTGATGGAGAAGTATAGAGAAGGACAGAAGGAGCTGCATTGTGTATTTGTGGATTTAGAGAAAGCGTATGACAGGGTGCCGAGAGAGGAGTTGTGGTATTGTATGAGGAAGTCAGGTGTGTCAGAGAAGTATGTGAGGGTGGTGCAGGACATGTATGAGGACAGTGTGACGGCAGTAAAGTGTGCAGTAGGTACGACAGACTGGTTCAGGGTGAAGGTTGGACTGCATCAAGGATCGGCCCTAAACCCTTTCCTGTTTGCAGTGGTGATGGACAGGTTGACGGACGAGGTCAGACAGGAGTCTCCCTGGACTATGATGTTTGCAGATGATATTGTGATTTGTGGTGAGAGTAGAGAGCAGGTTGAGAAGAGCCTGGAGAGGTGGAGATATGCGCTGGAGAGAAGGGGAATGAAAGTCAGTAGGAGTAAGACAGAGTACATGTGTGTGAATGAGAGGGAGGGCAGTGGAGTGATGCGGTTGCAGGGAGAAGAGGTGGAGAAGGTGGAGGAGTTCAGGTACCTGGGGTCAACAGTGCAAAGTAATGGAGAGTGTGTTAGGGAAGTAAAGAAAAGAGTGCAGGCAGGGTGGAGTGGGTGGAGAAGAGTGACAGGAGTGATTTGTGATAGAAGAGTATCTGCAAGAATGAAAGGGAAAGTTTATAGGACTGTGGTGAGACCTGCGATGTTGTATGGATTAGAGACAGTGGCATTGAGTAAAAAACAGGAGGTGGAGCTGGAGGTAGCAGAGCTGAAGATGTTGAGGTTTTCGTTGGGAGTGACGAGGATGGACAAGATTAGAAATGAGTTTATTAGAGGGACAGCACATGTAGGATGTTTTGTTGACAAGGTGAGGGAGGCGAGATTGAGATGGTTTGGACATGTGCAGAGGAGGGACATGAATTATATTGGTAGAAAAATGCTGAAGATGGAGCCACCAGGTAGGAGGAAAAAAAGAAGGCCAAGGAGGAGGTTCATGGATGTGGTGAGGGAAGACATGCAGGTAGTTGGTGTAAAAGAGGCAGATATAGAGGACAGGGTGGTATGGAGACGGATGATCCGCTGTGGCGACCCCTAATGGGAGCAGCCGAAAGAAAAAGAAGAAGAAGAAGAAGAAGATGTGGCTTTGTGTCTCGATGCAGAACATGTCATAACCATACTGCACTGTATCTGTAGCTGATATTTGGTTTGTTGTTGTGGCTTGGAAATGGAATCAAATGGAGCCAGAGCTCAGACCGGGATAAAAGCCTTTATAGGAGATCAATGAATGAATAAATTAATGAATTAAAGAATGAATTTTGCCACATAATTACACATGATCACAAATGCAAGAGTGCATGGCATGG
>NC_139582.1:18845017-18895017 GCF_946808225.1 Silurus aristotelis | reverse complement strand
CCCCCATTTGATGTCAAAACAGGTGTATTCTGACACCTTACTATCAGAACCAGCATTAACTTCTTTAGCAATTTAAGCAAAATGACCTTGTCACCGGTTCACCACAGTTCCTTCCTTGGACCATTATTGAGATACTGAGCACTGCAGACTGGGAAAATCCCAAAAGAGCTGCAGTTTTGGAGACGCTCCGACCCAGACGTCTAGCCGTCGCAATTTGTCAAATTCGCTCGAATCCTTACAATTGTCCGTTTTTCCTGCTTCTAACGTCAAATTTGAGGACAAAGTGTTCACTTGCTGCCTAATATATCCCACCCACTAACACGTGGATGATGAAGAGATAAACTTTCTTATGGCTTCTCAGGGGGCGTCACAGCGGATCATCCGCATGTTTGATTTGGCACATGTTTTTTCATGCTGGATGCCCTTCCCAACGCAACCCTCCCCATTTATCCGGACTTGGGACCGGCACTAAGGCTTGTGCAAACCTAATGGCTGGGGTCGGTTCCCTGACCGGGGATCGAACCCGGGCAGCAGCGTTGAGAGCGCCGCATCCTAACCACTAGACCACCAGGGAACCCTGGACGATGAAGAGATAATCGGTGGAATTCACTTCACCGGTCAGTGGTCATAATGTTATGCCTGATCAGTGTATAATTGAATAAACTAACAACTGAAAGGAATTGAAAAAAGATTAATCAAAAAACTATAAAATCCCCTATAACACACATGAATATCTTCACACATGCAACAATGACATAAACATGAGTCACATTTCCTTTTGTTTTTACTGCAATTGATGGCAATTAAACCCTTCATCAACTTTGAAAGACGTCAGACATCATGTAGGAAACCTGTGAATTAGAACGAGGCCGATTTCCCCTCGAAACCTCCAGGCCAAAGTCTCAGCCGTGCTCCGATCCATGCGCAGCGTCTCGGTCCGAGAGAACAAGAACAGTACAGGCGCGTTGAGATGATTGTAGATCACATCCACTTCATCGGGATCCACGTCTGCCTCTACCTGTCATCAGGGGCGTGAATTTGACAACTTTCTCAAAATTAAAACTTCTGTTTGATTGAGAGGAATTCGGGTCCCACTCACCAGGACTGGTGCCTCCATCAGCTGGAGAAAAGTGTGTATGTTAATTGTGCTCAGTGGCTTTTTCATAAGTGTGTGTGGACACGGTTCAGACGGACGAGACACGGCGTTGCAGTGGAGGAACCAGAGACGCGCCTGGGCGGGGGACGCATCAGCAACCCTGTAATATGTTTAAACAGATTGTTTATTATTTATTCTGAACAATCAATGCGAGTATTTATTTGTTTATTTATAGAATTCATAAGTCACGGCAAAGAAGGAATCGGTCAGAGGAGCATCCTAGAGGACAAGATCCTCAGTTCAGGTGGAAGAAGCTATTCTTTCACAATTTGAATTGTCCACAAAGCTGGGCTATGAGGGCAAGAGGTTCTCTGGTCATATAAAACCAAACTGAATTTTCTGATTCTGGGTGAAAGGTAATCAAACCCTCCTTATCACTATTAGAACACAATGAAGCATGGTGGTGGAAGCTTGTTGGCCTTCATGATGCTGGCGCATGTCAACTTAAGATTAAAACTATCTATCTGTTGTAATCTATTTAGCGTTTCTATTACTTTAGTAACTTCACTATCGGCTGTTTGAACATTCTAAAGCTTTTGCTTCACTTATCGGCTGTATAAATAACAGAATATTCTCAAAGACTGTATGAAATGTAGAATCTGTCAATCTGTTCACTCGTACCCCATATGTTTGAGCAGAGGAGCTCCGGTAGTCTGCACAAACTGATAATTCCCTCCGTAAACAAACGCCGCCTCCATTAACGCTCGGTGCTCTGCTCAGAAACATTCACAGTTTACTATATAGTGAAACAAACATCACATATATCACTGGATCGTTATCATCATTTCAATTGAGTATGTACAGATATCCAAACGAAATAAGACACATTAGAATCAACCTGGAAGCCCAAGCGCAGGTACGTGACCCATGACGAGATCTGTCTTTCCCTTCGCCAGTCTTTCGACGCCGACCAGCTCGGCCGGGGTGTAAACGTAACGGACCTCATTGAAGAGCACCGTGCTGTATGCAAAAAAAACCGAACAAATGGTCAGGAAAAATCTGTGGGCCGAATAAACACTGCATGTAAAAATAATAACGAGAAATTAATGAATTAATGAATTTCCCATCTCACAATAGCATGTGGGACACAATGGCATTGACGTCAAAAATGGTGTCGATCTCAAAACTTCTCAAGACGTCAGCACCTCTGAGGGAAGAAAAAAGGTGCAGTTAAGTTGGATTTTCCATCAATCCATATATTAGTGTTTAAAATCCACAATATGTTTTACTGTTTAAACCTGAATAAATAGGCTTTTCGCATCACTTCTTTCTCTGTGCAGTAATGGACGACATTTTCTTCAGAGCAGTTCACCTACAGAGATGCAGTTTGGTCAAGTTTTGTATTGCACATTTTTGGAGCAGTTTTCTCATATCACTTTTATAGTGTTCTTAACTATAACACTAGTATATAGTGTATAATATTATATAGACAAAAAGTGGGCTATCAAATATTACCAGCCAATCAGAAATAAATATAATTTAATAAAAAGTCAGGAATATGATCAGACTTTCAGTACACTTGTGTCTCATAACTGGATTTTTGACAACAAACGAAACTGACCAACACCACCGATATTCCGTAGTCCTCCAACGCCACAGCGGACATCTCCAACTGCTCTACGAACTTCTGAACAAGTGGATCGGCTGCAAAAAAAAAAGCCCACGCTAAGTATGTTCAGGCGTAAAAAAAAAAAACCTTACTGACTGATTGATCTGATGATCATTCAAGCAAATTTAACAATACCACAAAATAAATAAAATCTTTTGGAAAGGAAACACAAAACATTAAAAAGGAAATGTGCATCAGACATATAATCTCAATGCCATTCAGTAATATCGCCACTAAATGGATTGCACAATTAGTGACGTAAAGGCATGCATTTATATGATGCTGCTTCCTCCACCATGCTTCATTGGTTTCAATTAGATGGGCGGGGCTTCCGGTAAAAAGTAGATATTTCAAAATATGAATTATTTTTATTTTATTTGTGTTACCACCACGAATTGCACGTTGCAAATATTATAAATAAAAAAGAAGTGCATGACAACCTTACCGTGTTTACCAAAGTAAACGAGACACGTGTTTCCGGTGTGCACGTGCTCTTTAAAGCCCTCAGCAGTGAGCTGCAGGAGCTTAGCAGGATTTCCATAAGCGCATTGTTCGCATCCAAAACACAGCAAAAGTGCAACAACAGACCATGCGTTCATGATTTCACTGTTGTGCATTTCCCTCTAGATTTATCTATATAACAATCTTCTTCGTGGGAAAAAAATAACTAGATGCATTGCAAAAGCATTGCAAATAAATATTTCATAGCAGCATGCTACTGTAAACACATATACCTGAACTGTATTAAATGCTTCAATATTATTTTAATTACTTCCTGAAATGCGTTTCCAATTCCAAATAATTTCTTATCCACTACCCAAGTTCACTATCTAGGGGACACTTTAAAAGTCCTTTGCATCCTTTGTAGGAAACTCGACATTCATATGATGATAATTTGGGATTCCACGCCCCCCGGAAAAAACATTACCTCTAACAGCCAATCAAAAACTGTGGCGGGACTTAGAACTAACCAATGATTTATAGACTGGGTGGTGCTTTAATGGTTAGAGAGTTTTCAACGGAACCCGACATTTTGGCTCGAAACACGGCGGATTTAAGGCTGCGCTCAGATCCGAAATGGCGTCACACTGCAACGAGTTTCCCTCACTTCCTGAAAAGGCGGGTACATAAGCGAGAGTTGCTGCTTATCTGATTGGCTAAGGGGATTAGTTTAACGTGCGCGTGCTACACCTGATTGGACAAGGGGCGTATCTTAAACTGCAGTCTCCCCCAGCTGATTGCGCTCGTCTCTTTTTTCAGCTGGAGTTGTTTTTTGCACTGAGCTCCTTTTTTCCCTGTACATGTTTGTTTGTTTGTTTTTAACTTGCCTGTTTTAAAATTAATTATCTATGCTTTATTTTATATACACATCCTTCGTAGTTTGTTCGTTACCCAGTTTTTAATGTGCAACTTTTTTTCTCTTTTGGTCATAATTTTTTGTCATGATTCATTTCGACCCATAAAAAGTTTGTAGATCATTTTTAAATCAGGATCATCTCGGAATTAAAGGACAGCCGGACGTTCATAATTAAATCCGACCTTCTCCAGATCCCATCGCTCGACATGCTGTCACTTGGGAATCAGCTCCGGCGCCTGTGCGCGTTCACGGCTGAGGATGAAGATGAGGAGGAGGACGACGAGGAGGAGGAGGACGGAGGCGCCGCGCTGGACCTGACGCTCACGGCCGTGCAAACGCTCCTCTACGCGCTGCTCTTCTTCTTCATCTACTCGCAGCTCTGGCTCATCCTGCACTACGGCCACAAGCGCCTCAGCTACCGGAGCGTCTTCCTCTTTCTGTGCCTGCTCTGGTCGGCCCTCAGGACCACACTCTTCTCCTTCTACTTCAATAACATGGCCCAGGCGAGTCAGCTGCAGCCGCTGCCCTTCTGGCTCTTCTACTGCTTCCCCGTGTGCCTGCAGTTCTGCACCCTCTGCCTCCTCAACCTCTACTTCGCTCAGGTCAGCACAAGTCCTGCTTCTTCTGACCAGCACCTTCTGACACACTGCACTTTTAGAGAGACATCCAAACACTTAAGACATCAACAAACAAATACAAACTTTTACAATTCAAGAATGTATTATTATTATTATTATTATTATTATTATTATTATTATTATTGTTAGTGTTAGTTTTAGCAATTAGTTGCAGTAAGTGTTCTATTGTTAGTAGTAGAATTAATATTGGTAGTTGTATTAATAGTTTTTCATCGTAATGCTTTGCAGAGAAAAATAAGCAATATGATCAGCAATAAGATTAAGCGAGACAATTGCTTAATAGCTGCTACAGCGCAAGTGATAACAGGAACAACTCTGTTTCGTAACGTTGTATGTAACTAGCAAATATAAATCTAAATCTTAATATCCCATTTATATTTCACTTTGATTTTATTAAAAATTACTTTTAAAAACTTATCTATAATATCTAACATAATATCTAACCCTATAGAAGGTGTAACAAAAAAAAGTCATCCTAAAGGAAAAATAGTGTGCGTTCTGATATTTTGGACACAAATGCACATGCCCACCCTACATAAGGAACATCACAAATAAAAATTATACTTCATTATTTTTAGGTCAAATTTAACTTTCGCTATATACCAGGGTAAAACTGCTGTTAATGCAGTCAGGTTTGTTTTACCCAGACAACATTAGCCAAGACGCAACAAAAACGTTCCCACAACCTTGCTGACAAAAAATAACAAACAAAACAAACACGATGCCGCCGCCGCCATGCTTCATTGTAAAGATTCAGGAATTGATTGTAGTAATAGTAGTAATACTGGTTGTATTGTAAAACTATTAATAGGTGTATTTATGGTAAATGTAGTTGGAGTAGTAGCAAGTTTTAGTCATTTGTTGTATCATGTGTACTACTATTAGTAGTAGAATTAGTATTTGTGGTAGTAGTAGTACATATAGGAGTATTAGTAGAAGTTAGAATAGTTGTAGCAATAGTAGTGGTAGTTGGGGTTGGAGTACTAGTAGTACTTGTAGACGTAATAGTAGTAGTGTTAATTACAAGTTGTTGTTACTATTGTTATTATTAGCGGAAATATAGTTTTAGTAGTGGTAGTAAAAGTATTAGTGGGAGTAATGGTTGTTGTAATGTAGTATTAGAAGTATTTAGTAGAATTTAGGAGTAGTTGTAGTTGTCGTACTTGTAGGAGTAATATTCTTTGTAGATGTAGGAGTAGTAATGGATGTGGTGAGGGAAGACATGCAGGTAGTGGTTTTATAAGAGGCAGATGTAAGAGTATTATTTTTACTAGTAGTAGTGTTAGATGCAAGTTGTAGTAAGTGTACTGTTGTAGTAGAAATTAGTATTAGTTGTAGGTATTTATAGTAGGAGTAGTTTTAGTATAAGTAATAGTTAAATTAGATCATTAGTAGTAGTTAAAGTAGAAGTTGTGGTATTAGTATTGTTAGTAGTTTTAGTAGTATAATTAAAAGTATAGGTATTAGTCATTGTTGTTTGAGGCCTCCTCACGAGCACAAATCTCCACAAGCACACTCCAAAGTCTAGTGGAACATTTTCCCAGAAGTTAACAGCGAATGGGGAGTAAATGTGGAATGAGTGGATCGGGGTAGTTGTAATTTAGTTGCACTTATATAAACCTGGGTTTGCGTTGTACTCGGATCGACCACAGAGTTACTTTTGTAGAGTATAAATCGACACCAGCACTCAATTCTATAAGTGCAAGAGGAATAATAGACGCCGGGATGTGGTGCTGTATGAAAAAATCAACTTCAGGGTGGTAAAAGATCTGAATCGATGTCTTGAGGTGTGGTAACGAGTATAATTACCACCTCAGGGGATTATTTGTAGTGCAATAACCCCATACCTGTGATCTCCACCCTGAGAGCTGCAGGTACAGATCTCTGAATCTGTTAAATTCCAAAACTGGAGATTATGTATGTGAAATTAAAAAGGGGTGGTGGGAGGGTGTTGCAAACTCAGATAACTTTCACTTGTGATCTGTGTTTAGGCTCTAACATGGTTCGCTGGCCAGATATCAGACAGGACTTTGCTTATTTAGCGTTTCCGTGGCACGCAGTCAGCATATGGGACGGTGTGAATCCGAGTGAAACCAGACTGACCTGCTCAGGAGAGCCGTAGTGATTTTATTAAAGCTTTATTTGTATTTTTTACATCTCGGTTTATGGCATTATGAATCAGTGTACAGGTTCATCAAATCCCCTTTTTAGCCATTTTTGGTCGGTTTTCATTGTTGAAGTTTAATTTGACCGAATCTTTTCTCCGTAGTCGATTAATTATTGCATTTAATAAACTGCTGTTGGGCAGAAATAATCATATAGATCCTTTACAGTTTCTTTTAATGGAGAAGTGCTCATTTAAGACAATTTTGAAGGTTTTGAAGTTGTTTGATGTCAGTTAGTGACTCAGCTGTTTGGACATCAAGTGGAAGTTCCAGGTGCCAGTGTCTGTCAGGGTGTCTAGACGGGGGAAAACACTCAGTTTTTAAAGCTGCAGGCTGCACATGAGGCGATGCAAAAGCATTATGTCATTGTGTTGATGCAGCCTTGACAAAAGTGTGTGTGTGTGTGTGTGTGTGTGTGTGTGTGTGTGTGTGTGTGTGTGTGTGTGTGTGTGTGTGTGTGTGTGTGTGTGTGTGTGTGTGTGTGTGTGTGTGTGTGTGTGTGTGTGTCAGAGACGTGCTGAGACAAAAACACCATACGCTCCTGTTCTGATATAAAACTAGTCCAGCGAGTGCACAGGAGCAGGCTGTGTATCAGAATAATACTTGCACATATCAGCATTTCAGTTTGCCTCAGAAACCTGGAGGGATTTTTACATGCTGTGTTGGGTTTGTCAGTGCTTCCTCTGATTACAAAGAATGCTGCTTATTATGTGTGTGAATGATCGATGCTGAAATATTATAATAAGCTCTTCATTAGGCAGGAATTTCATGAAAATTTAAATTGCAATGTAGTGATGCACAGGATCTCTCTAACTTGGCTTTAGCTACTCCACTCAAATGTAACAATAAAAGGCTAAAAACTTTGTGCTTTATAGTTTATCATTCTTTACAAAAAATACAGTTGGGAAATGGTTAATCCTCATTCGTGAGCATTTCTAAAGCAACAGCTCGTTCTGTACGCTCCGTACGAACATAGGCTAAGGATAGTTATTTAGTTTACCAATGTAAAATCTAACGTTGTTGAAGCGGAAATGTTTTCTGTTAGATGCTTATCGAATTGGATGGAAGGATTTTCCAGTTACAGAGGATGTTTTTGGTTTCCAGGTAACACAAAACGCGTCATGGTTTTTCATCGTAATGCGTTGTAGAGAAAATAAGCGGAAAAAGCAGAATGATAAAGCGAGGCAATTGCTTGATAGCTGCTTCGGCGCAAGTGATAACCAACTTTTGGTTCTGTTAACGTTTCATGGATGTTTTGTAACGTTGTACGTAACTAGTAAATATAATTGTATTTGCTGTCACTCTAAACTGTTTTCCCTAAATGTTTATATTTGATTTTATTATTAATTACTTTAACAACTCATCTATATCATTCTATACCTATATAAGGTATAAAAAAAAGTCCTCCAACATAAAACAAACATGATGCCGCCGCCCCCATGCTTCACTATGGAGATCTCAGAGGAATTGGTTTTGACAGATTGTTGTTTTTGGTTGCATGCCTTCTCACAGCACAGAATCTTTTCCCAAATGTTCGCTGAGACCCCAAATTGAGGGTCTGTGTGTCTCGCAAAATTTATTAAAGAATAGATTGAAGAGTTTCTCACATCCGAACGAATACATTTCAATCGTTTCTTTAATCTGTCCAACCTCAACCTTTACACTGACTATGTCCGACACCATTACCGTATGACAGATGAATTCTTTACTCTGGATTGATGTATCGATTTTAGATCACTCGGAGGCGGGGTGTCTGTGGATTCAGGATTTTTTGGACATTTGGATTCTGAGGCACGAGGACGTTGTACTTGTGTACACACCGTTGGCCAGGCTATCATGTTCAAACAGAAGTAAAACCGGAAAGAGAGCCGAGTTAAAATCCTCTTAGACTCTCGGTCTCGTGATTCAGGCTTTGCAGAGGTTCGTGGTAACGGTATTGCTTCTTTCTTTCTCCTGATAGCTGAGGAGGCAAACAGGAAAAATTTAGTTGGATCCTGTAAACATGTCAAATAGTCCATGGATGTAGAAGGGATGAGGGGAAAATTAGGAGGAAAAAAGCACAGGGAATGATCTCAAGTTTTAAGTTTTATTTGAAATATATACCCACAAGAGATTTTTGGAGTTGAATCTGAATCACTTTGTAGGTTTACATTCACATTTAAAATTTTTGCCATTTCCCATTCAGAGAAACTCAAAATACTGCAAATTCTTTCTATTTAAATGTTTTTAATAAAGATTAGTAGATTAGTAATTTAATAATTATTCCTTTCAAATTGCTCACTTTTGTTTGGTCAAAAAAGAGAAAAAAAAAATGACAGAAAGAGGAGTAAATAAATTGCTGGCGAAGCAGACCAAGAGCAGCAGAATCTCACGCTTCTGTGTTACATTGTGTTTTATGATCACGTGCATTTTGTTTGTCATGTGTTCCCCTGGGGCATCATTGCTTCTCTCTTTCTTTCTTTTTTTTTTCCTTCCTGGTTTTCTTGTTTTACAGTATGCATAATGCAGTATGTTTGACTCACGAAAGGGGAAAACTAACCAGTACATGGAGGGTTTTTTTTGGACAACTTGCTGGAAAGAATCTTAAGATATATGGCTGAGTTTGCATTGGGATGCAAAAAAATAAAAAATATCGCGTTTGATCCTTTGAACAAAACCACTTTCATTCATCCTCAGTACCTGCCTGGTTAGAGTTGTGGCTCAAATTAAACTTTTAGTTTGCTTATATTTTAGGAAATACCCACATTATTGCAACAACATTAAAGGTGCACAATTGTATAGTTTGTTTTCGTATGCTGTAGCATATCCATTTAATGGAAATTAAATTCCTTTTTATTTGTATAGCGCTTTTACCAATGAACATTGTCCCAAAGCAGCATTACACAGATAATGTGGTGATAAAAATGACTGCACAAAGCATAGGTTTTTGAAGTCATTGATTGCGAAGTTTGGTTTGCCAGTTCAGTGCATGATTTTACTAATGCTTTTCTGGCTGCAAATTCTTTTTTTTTTTGTATTGGAAAACCTTCCCAAAAACTGATTAGAACAAAGGAATTGGCCAAAGGAAAAGTCAAGTTTTGAAAAACTTTTATATCCTTGTACAACCAAATAAAAGAATAATAAAAAAAAAAAAATCACAGTGAAGTACAAATACAAATCCGATCTGTGTGCATGGAATTAAAAAAATAAAAAAACTTCCATGCACAACTCTACACAATTATAAACCTGAGTGATGTAGCTGAGGATGAGCAAAAATTTCCTTTTTGAACCGGTCAGTGAGGAAGTGCTTCCTTGTTTACCATCTGGCAAATGTCCTATAAATCATGTGACACGGAATGTGTTTTGTCTTTAAAAAAAATAAGACATGTCTCCTTAAATAAATAGAAATTTAAATAAAAATGGACCTAGTTGGTCATGTAAGTCTTTTTTTTTTTCTTTTTTTTTAAGGATTATTGGGTTGCATGTAAAGAGAATTTGTGAACGCTTAAAATGACTAAACCAAACGAGATGTATTCAACTATATTCATATTGTATACGATGTGCCATACAGCCTATTTTCGGAATAACTGAATTACCTGACTGACACAAGACCGATATATTGAATGACTGACTCAAAGACCGACTGACCTTCTGATTTTCTGACTGATTTACTGAGTGACACATTGAGTAATTTATTTACTTATTGACCAATACTTTGACAGACTGACTCACTAACCAATACATTGACTGAGTCACTGGCATGTCAACCGACTCAAAGACTGACTGACCTTTTGACTTTTTTGACTCAATGACTTGGTTACTGACAAATACAGTGACAGACTGACTCACTAACCAATACATTGATTGACTGAGTCACCGATATTTTGAACAATTCAAAGACTGACTGATTTTCTGACTGACTCACTGACACATTGAGTGACTCGCTAAGTTACTGACCCATGCATTGACAAACTGACTTACTAACCAATACTTTTAATGACTAAGTCACTAACTATTGACAGACTGACTCAATGGCCAACTCACTATCTCATGTACTTACCAACTTACAGAATTTATGTCTCTCTCTGTCTTTCTCTCTTCACAGTTTTGTGTTCATTCTCTTCCTGGCATGAACTCTGAATCTCGTGCTTTGGCTAAGTTTGGCCGAATGAGGCTCGCATTCAGCAGCAGGCCAGTGTGCTGACCTTATTTCTGTGTGTGTGTGTGTGTGTGTGTGTGTGTGTTTGCAGCTTTCTCTCAGTGAAAGTAGAATGCTCAGGGGAACCTCCTCTCTCTCCTCTCTCAGGAAGTCTCAGCCTTCGGTACACTTTCACTGTTTATTTTGGGAACGTTTCTGTTTTTGTATGGCCAAATAAAAAATGGAGGCTAGGTCATGTGATTTTTTTTGTTGTTGTTTGCATGACACTGCATCATCTTATCTTGAGCTAAAACTGGATCTAAACCTAAAAATAAAACAAAAAACAATACACATTTAAGCAAGGCAAGTGGGACAAAAGTAATGGCCTTCTATGAAAAGACCGAGTAGGGATTACTATTTAGTTAAAAAAAAAAAAAAAAACTATGGAGTCTAAGTGCTGACCTGCTTTAGTAGATTTAAGACATGTAGAGCTTAGGAAAGAGTTTTATCTTATAGTCTGGTCATTTTTGTCACTGGGATGTACCTTTTTAAAAAATGTGTTGTTAGCAGCATTTAACACACAGCAGCTGTGTCAGTATGGGCTACTGTTCCAGATTGTCCTGCGCTTTTGATTAATTATTAGCAATAGGATTTGTTGTCGTGAAAATGGATTTTAGCTTCACATGTACATAATAATTTATTTACAACATGCATTATGTACTTCATTCTGTACATTTACCAAAAATCCTGATGTGGTTTATATTTCTGAGAATAACTCATTCCATTTTCCAATATCTACAATAGAGTTCGGCCGATACCAATCGCTAGGAGAATCGCACTTGCGGATAATCACATAAGACACAAACTGAAACAAAAAGTAACACTTTTTAAATAAATAAATAAACAAGTGGCATCAGTGATTCGCCTCTAGAGGCCGCTCTTGTTCTGAGTAACGCAACCCTGAAAAACTATCGGTGTTTTTTTAAAGTAATCAACTATTGGTGCAGATTAATAGGCAAAAACTATGAATCTGTTGACTTCTAATTTACAAGCAGATCTGGAGTTATTTGCACCCTTCCTCTGTAAAGATGAGTAAGCTGAATTGGAGATTTGACAAGAAAGATATAGGACCCTGAAGAACAGGGTTTTGTACGCTACCAGATCAGAGCCATTGCAGCCTTTACAGCATTTCATGTCCCTGAAAGTGTTCTACAGAGTTTTGTTGCATTCAGGAACAAAAAATGGGCTGTGAAAAATGTGTTGCTTCTCCTTTTTGTGTTGGTTTTCTACCTGAGATTAACCACATGCAAATAAGAATATTGTTGCATTTTTTTATTTAATTTTTTTTCTTCAAAACTGCTTATTAAGTATTGTAAGAGGAAACATTCTTTCACTGCAGCATATTGGGCTTGAACATGTGCAAAAAATTTGGTTGAGAATTTCTACTGTATTTGTCCTACTGTAATTAAATTTCAACTCGAAAGCATTTGTTGATTGTCAAATTTGGGCAGAACTCATGCAACAAATTGGACCAAAGTATGTGCAGTGTATTGGGCCAGAACATGTTTCAGGGTATTGGACGAGTACATCATCTGGACTTGTCTCACTGTAATTTTATTTAACCTCGATAAAATTGTGTTTATTTGTCTGAATAACTTTGCTGTGTGAGGAAATTTCAGGCAGAAGGCTTTAAATCAGTCTCAGAGTGCTGGATCTGTGTAAGATCTCCCGTAGCTTAAGCCATTACATTCTTTATTAGCGGATAGAGGAAGCGGTTCAGGACAAGTTCACGGCACCATGTGAGTCAAACCAGCACTGTAAGGACATCAAATGCTTTTGTTAAGAAGGCCAAGTCTTTTATTAACTTTTTGAGCAGTCCTGTAACAACCACGCTGCAGAAAATGTTTGTTCAGCCAGTACTGACGATTCTGTTTGAACAAATCTGCTGATTACAATCCTGTTTGTGGACCAGACGTTTATCTGGGTTTATAATGATATCATGATTTTGATTAACTGGTTAAAGAGAATCAAACTCCATTGGTTTTAATGATTTTGTTTTGTACACAACAGTATTACTTTAGCTATTTTTCTTCAGTAAGCAGATGTGCTGTTTTTTTTTTTGTCAACAACTGTTGGATAAGAAATCAAATGCACAAGGCAGGGGCATTGTAGGTAAATAATTAAAATTGGACTGTTGTGTTGTTTAGAGACCGTGGCATTGAGTAAAAGACTGGAGGTAGCAGAGCTGAAGATGTTGAGCTTTTCATTAGAAGTGACTGCGATGGACAGGATTAGAAATGAGTTTTTTAGGGGGACAGCGCATGTAGGACGTTTTGGAGACAAGGTGAGGGACGTGTGATTGAGATGGTTTGGACATGTGCAGAGGAGGGACATAGGGTACATCGGTAGGAGAATGCTGAGAATGGAGCCACCAGAAAGGAGGAAAAGAGGAAGACCAAGGAGGAGGTTCATGGATGTGGTGAAGGAAAACATGGAGGTAGTTGGTTTAAATGAGGCAGATGTAGAGGTCAGGGGGTGTGGAGAAAGATGATCTGCTGTAGTGACCTCTAATGGGAGAAGCTGAAAAAATAAGGACTGTTGATTCATTTTCTGCACCATACTGATGTATTCCAAGCATTTGAAAGCACGAACAATGTTTAATTGATTAAACATAGCTATAAACAAAAATGCAATTAATGGTTTGTTCCTGTTATCACTTGTATTATGGCAGCTTTTAACATTTTCTTACCTCTCTGGAAAGTTTTTTTTTTATTTTATATATATATATATATCTTTCTTTTTTCTTTCTCGCTCTCTCTCTCGCTCTCTCTCTCGCTCTCTCTCTCGCTCTCTCTCTCGCTCTCTCGCGCTCTCTCTCTCTCTCTCTCTCTCAAACAGATCATGTGTAAAGCCAAAGCGAAATATTCCCCAGAACTCAGCAAATACAAGTAAGTGCTATGAAACTTTCAAACTCGCTTATATCACATCCAGTACATTTGTTTTTACTTGAATTATTGGCACGGACCGTTGATCACAGATCAAATACATGAGATAACAACTACAAAACCAATAGTGCAGTCAGACAAAATGAAACAAAACAGATGGTTGACACAGACTGATGCACCATGGGACTGTAGACGTACTGGCGCTCGGACAAAACCTGAGAACAGACTAATTAGGTGAACGAAAATGGATGTTTCCCGATCATGATAAGTAAGGTCTAAAATACTTTTTTATTGAGTATTAAATGATTATAATATTGCAGATAACTTATTTTCAAATCGTGTTAGAACCATCCACTTTTTTATTACTTGAATGTCTTCCAACTTCATCTTAAAGAACAAGTGTGACCTTAAATTTAACCACGATAAGAAACCTCAACCTCAAGGATGGCTGATTTATCTCGCCGGCATTGGCTGGCTTGATGGATGGATGGATGGATGGATGGACCGATGGTTGGTTGGCTGGCTGAATGGTTTGTTCAATGGTTGGTTAGTTGATTAAATAATTGGTTGGGCGTCATTCAATTGTTCCCTTCCTTGTATCCATGCTTATTTTGGGAAATAACACTTCAGAATTTTAATTCCTATTTAGGCAGCTTTCAACTTAATGGAACTCAGAGGTGTCAAATCTTAAATTAGTCATTAAAGTGACGTATTTTAGTTCTTCTTTTTTGGTTCTTTGTGTCACTCCCACTCAATAAATAAATAAATAAAGGGGGGGGTGATGATACAAACGGCTCTGGAATGATTGGCAGGCACTGAAAGTTTCGTGTTCCAACAGATTAGGCAAATAAGGCCTTTAGTCATGTGACTTTTTCTGGACTAAAATTTGTGCTGTCTGTAAGTTAGGATTGAAAGATATGATGGTGCCCTAATAAACTAAGTTATAAATGTTGGAAAAAATTGTATTGTTAATTTTGACAACTATTATGATTGTGTGTGTGTGTGTGTGTGTGTGTGTGTGTGTGTGTGTGTGTGTGTGTGTGTGTGTGTGTGTGTGTGTGTGTGTGTGTGTGTGTGTGTGTGTGTGTACCATAAAGCTGGTCAGCTAATATGGTACAAATAAACAACAGAATTTGTTTTCTGGAGTCCTTCCCTTAACAAGTTGTCTCCTCAAAGGACACCGCTGAAGTTGGCCTTCTTGTTCATCAGCCTCTTCTTCCTGGTGGTGAACGTTACATGCTCTCTCATGGTGCTGACCCAGAAGAACATGGAAGCCAGCAACGCAAAGCACATAGTTCTGGCTCGTGTGCTAATCAACGACAGCCTCTTCGTGCTGTGCGCCATCTCGCTTGCCACCTGCATCTGTAAACTTACCAAGATGTCCTCGGCAAACGTCTATCTGGAGTCGAAGGTACGATGACGCAAGAGGAAATTCCCAGGTTATTTGGAATAAAATCCTCTTGTCATTGTGCTAATTTCTCGAGTGCTAGCCTTACCGAACTGCCAGTTCAGGAATATATACAGGTGTATATATGGGAATGTTTCCTGGGAATGTAAATTTTACTGAATTTACATGAAAGATGCAGTAAAAGATAAAAGAAAATGCAAAGGACCGTTTATTATTTAACCAGCGACTAAGTTTTCATTTGCTTCAGGGGACATCAGTGTGTCAGGCCACAGCCACCGGAGCAGCGGTTGTGCTGCTGTACACATCGAGAGCGTGCTATAATCTTGCCATAGTGGCCGTATCTCCCAAAGACCGGGCCACTCCGTTCAGCTACGGCTGGTACAGCTTCTCCGACCAGGTACCTTCTCCAGCAATGTTCAAGTTTCAATTCATTTCTTGCTGAACAAAATCAGTCAGACTCTCCTTTCATTTGAGTATTTACATTTCTGGCGTATGGCACAGTCTATCCCGCCCTGAGTGATGAAGATACTGAAGAAGAAAAAAACAGACACCTCAAAAGATGAAAAACAAACATAAACATAAACAAACATACTTTATAAATTGATGCTAATGTTTTGGATTGTAAATAATCCTGAAATAAATAACATTTGAGCTAAGATTTACTTTGAATAGGCTCAACACATCAGTATGCACAAATGCTGGATATATGGACTGTAAAATATAAGATTGGAATTGTGAGACAGTTTATTTCTTTATTTTATTTCAAATTATTGATTTATAGATTGGAATCCTGACTCATTATCTAATATAATATTTAGGTTATGTTTAGATTGCATCCTCCTAGATTGTCATTAGAGTTTTGTCAGAGTGTGTATGTGTTTGTTTGTACGCTTGTAGGCTGATGTGGAGAAAATCAGCGGGAAGGCCTACATGGTGTTCGGGATAGTTCTGTTTTTCTGGGAGTTTGTCCCCACCACCCTCCTCGTGGTTTTCTTCAGAGTTCAGCGGCCCAATCAGAACCTGGTGAGATGGACCACTTCTTCCTCTTACTCTGCTGCCAGGCGTTTCCTCCGTGACGATCCGCACAAATCTTCTCCTTTAAGCTCTGCGGGACGGCGTTAGTCCTGTCAGACAGAATTAATGAGTCACATCGGCCTTGACTCAGTCGAGTGGGAAAAATCCACAGAGACCAACAGATGTTTTTTTTTTTTTGTTTGTTATTTTTAGGCACCAGGTGGCATGATCCACAGCCACAGTTTCAACTCCAGGGCGTACTTTTTCGACAATCCAAGACGCTACGATAGTGACGATGACCTGTCCAAAAGCATCAGCTCCAGGAGTGAAAGGGGAAGGTTTGTACACACGGTGAACGTAGAAAATGTTGTTTTTTTATGTACAAAAAAATGCCCAATACTTAGGATAATGGGTCATTTAATATTGGAGAGGAAAGAAAGAAAGAGAAAAAGAAAGAAGGAAGGAAGGGACTAAGAAAGGAAGGAAAAAGAATGAAAGAAGGAAGGAACTAAGAAAGGAAGGAAAGAAAGGAAAAGGGAATAAAGAAAGGAAGGAAGAGACTAAGGAAAGTAGGAAGGAAGGAACTAAGGAAAGTACAAAAGAAGGAAGAAAAGGAAAATATTTAAGGAAGAGACTAAGGAAAGTAGGAAGGAAGTAACTAAAAACTGGATAAAACATTTACAGCAGAAAAAAACTGAAAAAAGAAGGAAGGGACTAAGGAAAGTGGAAGGAAAGGAAAGGCAAGGAAGGAACTAAAAACTGGATAAAAACATTACAGCTAAAAAATCTGAGAAAGGATGGAAAGGAAAAAAAACAAATGAAGAATGGAAAGAAAAAAAAAAGGAAGAAGAGAAGGAATGAAGGAAGGAAGCATGGAAAGAAAAAAAAGGAAGGAAGAAAGGAAGCATGGAAAGAAAAAAAAAAAGGAAGGAAGAAAGGAAGCATGGAAAGAAAAAAAAAAGAAAGGAGGAAAGGAAGCATGGAAAGAAAAAAAGCATATATTAACAGTGTACAATTGTAGACACTGTACAACGTCAATAACCTCGTTCTGCCTTTTTTTTTTTTTTTTTTTTTTGCGCAAATTGTAGAAGCAACATTAAGAAGACACCAAGTCCAATTGATAAACTGTGTAACTTAATGTGAGCACTTTGTAAGCACTATTTAACTATGTAACTGTTTATTTAGATTTTGCCTGGTGCTTTCAAAGCTCACAACTCTAATGTTTAATGCAGAGAAAATTCCTTCAAAAAAGTAATGCCAAAGTAGTAGATGCAATTCCCCGTCACATTAAAATTCCCTTTCATTACTGTCTTGCAGTAGTGCCACACTGAAATGCAATCACTGCTGAATCAGCAGCCTTAAGCCGAGTGTAAAAAAACGACATCGTCCATATAAAGGAACGCCCTTCCTAGTTCTTTCCCGTCTTCCTCTTTCCCGCAGCGGTACGATGACTTCGTCGTCTCAGCTGGGCGCGAGTTGGTACGGGTCCATCCAGAAAACTGGAAGCTTCACGTTCACCGCACCTCATACCCCCACTGCTCCACTGCTCCTGCCGTATGGAAGCGTCCAGACCAGCCAGCACCACAACTACTACTCCACCCCGCAGGACTGTTACTCCAGCTTTCAGACTCACTACATTACCCCACAGAACTCAACCACCAGTCTGGAGTATGAAACGGAACGGACAAGACTCTGTGGACCTTAGACAGGGGCAGGAGATGCGTATGGTTCAAAACCTCTTTGTATTTTCAAATATTCAGCGGCTCAAAAAAAAGGGACTAGAGAGATGCGAGATAATAAGAAGGTCATTCGGTGCTCCCCATGTAGTATCGCTAATTTCCCAAGGATCTGACTAATATGAGGACCAATAATTGATCTGCACAATTCCTTTATGTTCATGGGTTTCAGCATGGCCATGTGCTAAAATTCCTCTGGTTTTCAACCTTGAGACGTTTAAGAGCCTGCTCCTTGTACTGAGAACTTCAGAGCATGGGTTGAAAGTGTTCTTTAGGATGGCGTGAAGGGAGAAGTCAAACATAGTCCATTAGCATAAACAGTAAAGACAATGAAGTGTCGTTTGAGACGTGAAAATGTTCGAACGAATTTTCAGATATGACGAATGTTCTTGGAAAGATCTATTTTTATGAAGTGTGAATGAATGTATAAGTGTGAATGCAGAATTCAGAATTAATGGTACTAACATCTCACTAGTAAGCGCATTGTACTTTTCAACATGGGGGTGCCATTATATATATTTTTTTTAGAGCCGCATTCATCCGATTCCAAGTATTGCTTATTTTGCTTGCCTGAATTCTTGCTCTTGGCTGACAGGAGTGGAACCTGATGCAGTGCTCCATTGTTGACAAATCCCTCAGCTCACCATGGTTACAAAGAGATAATGATGCTGTTTGTGGAAATTTAATGATATCCAGGTGTACCTGAGGTTCTCTAAGCAGGCTGGCATTAAAATCGCATTATTCCTTCCCATTCCGATAAACACTACCTGAATTATTTGGCCAAAATCCGCTTGATTTGATGCATTGGGTTGCTGTTACTTGTTTGCTTGGTAGATGAATGGCCGTTTGCACATCAGGCTTTTGTGTTACCTGAAGCACATCATGAAACGCGATGTTCTCACCAACAAACATCACTATCTGGTGTCAGCTGATCATCAGTGCTGTATCAAAATTGATTGGTGCGGCCGTATATTTTTAGTGCGTAATGTTTGTACATAAGCAATCACAGTGGCCATAATTCCCCCCTTTTTTTTATTTTTTTATTTGTGATCACAGGTTTTTTAGCAAACTGAGTCCCAGCTGAAGTAACCTTTCTGTTTTCATTATATTGGTGGTTAATCAGACAAAAAACTTTCACCTCACGAAGAACATTTGATCCGACACAGATGCGTCCTTTTCTACATTCTTTATTTATTCGTTTGCACCACAGCTTCATAATGTAGTTCCATTGCAACTCTCTTAATTTGTTTTCTGGTGTAGCACTACGAGTTAGCATTGGGAGCAGGACTTAGGGATGTTTATCAGTAGTCATTCACATAATTACGATCAGGCTTGCTACCAGTTTACAGCGGAATCGCACACAAAAAATGGCCGCTCACTGGGTACAGTGTAAAACATGAGATGTGCATCTCAACCCTACAGAAATCCTAAGAGGCAATGCATTATAATTTTTTTTTTTCTTTCTTTCTTGTTTCCTCATGATAAAGTACCTTTTATGTGTATTTAGCAAAAGAGCACTTCATGATATACATTAGAAACATTTCAGATGGAGCTGGATTACAGTACAATTATGTTGAGAGAAAACAGGTTTTGACATTGAGAACTCGTGGGGGGGAAAAAAGAAAGTCGTGATGACAAAGAAGAAAGAGAAAAATATAATGCATGGCCTATGTACAAACCTGATGATTTTCCAGTAACACGTTTATTTTTTTTTCTCATTCTTCTTTTACCACAGAAATTGAATTTTCTAACGAATGTGACATTCGATTTATTAAATAACACGTATATTTAACATTCACCAAACAACTTCTTGCTTTATAACGTTTCACTGACACTGGAGAGTCCTTTCATTAATGCTAATCAAATGTCACGTTCAAGTTTAATTTCTTTCTTTCTTCAGTAGCAACGATTTCAATCAACAAATCCATTTCATTAATCTGATATCACAACCACGTTACTCTAGAATCATTACGACGAAAGCATTATTATTAATTTGAGATGGTGTTTGAGAAAGCTAATGAACAACCTTGTGGTATAAAACATGCTAACTTTTAGCTGCATGGTGATTCAAGTAGATGTTGCACTAAGCAGATGTTGCACACCATGAGTTTTCAGTCTAAATCAATAGGGACATTTTTTTACATTTGATAAATCCAATTCATTCCTTTCCCCTATGTTTGGTTTTGCATTAAATGTTTTATGTGAATTGTGTGAAACGTGCACAAAGAAAAAAAAAATCGCCAATCAGTTGAGTGAATGCGATCATGATTGTATGAATCATCTCCTTCTTCTCGATCTATGATTGAATCCACAATAGTATTGGCTTTTATAGATGTTGTATGCTTTGATTTTTCTTTATGAATGGCTTCCACAGGGTTTGTGAGCAAAATAGTGTATTAATTGATGTAGGTGTATGTTTTCTGAGGTGTGTGTGTGTGTGTGTGTGTGTGTGTGTGTGTGTGTGTGTGTGAAGCTTTTTTTGTTTGTTAGTTTAACACAGGTGAAAGGATGCAGCTACAATCACCTTGAACTATTGCACAGGAACGGCATTCGGTTTTGCAAGGTTTACACGTTCGGGCAATGGGGGTCTCGGTAATAACGACCATGTCCGCTCTTCTTTCTTTGTTAGAAATACTGAGAAATTCTTTTTCTTTTCGATATATTTTTTTTTTTTTTGTTGTTCATGCCTGATGAATGTAATACCTTTTTTTTATCCATGTTCATAGTTTTAAAATGTGAGCACTACCAAGAAAAATAATGAAATAAAAATCATACTGCACTGTTTTTATTTGATTTGATTTTTTTTTTTTGGGATCGAAAATGTTTTCCATTCCTCACTTTTAACAGGAATCCTGAGTTTCAAGGATAAAAAAAAAAAAAGCACTCAGACCAGCATGATGCTTCCATCACCATATTTCAGTGTGTTATGGAGTGAGTTCTGAGTTTTCAGGTTTACATTACATATATTGTATCACGCATAGTTACTCCTGACTTGCTAGAATAGTAACCTCCAATCTTCTGGGAAGATGTTTCACATGGAGTATGCTTGTGGAGATTTGTGTCTTTCAGCCACATGGGTGTTTAGTAAAGTCAGGTGGGGAGACCTGGGATACAGGTCAGTGTTCCAATTTATTCTAAATGTGTTTTATAGGATTGAGGTCATGTAAACTATATGGAGTTGGTTTTGTGATCAGGTTTGGGTCTCCTAGAAGTGAAGGGAAGACGTCCTATACAATTGTGTGCCTCCAACTTTGTGGTAACACTTTGGGGAAGAACCATATATGGCAGGTGTCCAAATACTTTTTAATCCATATTGTGTGTGTATAAACAGTAAATTAGCCATAAATTATAGCCACTGTATCCACAAAGGAATGTTTTAACACCAAATTGTCTTTTAGATGCAGTTTTAGAATCTCATAACAAACCAGAATAAATTACAGGCCAGTACTTTTTAGGAAAGTATTCGAATTTCAGGAGACTTTTGAATACAAATATTTTACTTTTTTGCAATATCAGTCTTTATTTTTTATTTATGAGCGGATTAAAACTAAACCGGTCAAACTGCGTGTCACCAGCCAGTCAACAGCAAGCAGAACATTTTGAGAGGAATAATAATCATGGAAGAAACTCCTGACTCGAACTTGCCACAACACCCGTCGCCTTATTTGCATGAAGTAGTTGAAAAGGTTTTGGGATCATGATAATTGTAATAGAAATCAATCTTTTTATTCTTCTCACAAAAACTGAGTTGATTAAGCAAAGTGACAACAATGACAATAGTAACATTATAGCCATAATAAAACAAAGTAATTTGGATAATAAATTGGAAAGCAAAAACTTTTGTACTTTTACTTAAGTGAAAGTTTAAAAGCGGAACTTTTACTAAAGTAATATTTTACCTTGTGTTTCTCCACTTTAACTCAAGGACATCACTGTAATATCGCTATATGACTTGTGCTCATTACACTCTGCTTCTTTATATCCTCTTACAAACACACCAATCTTAGCGTTCTGCAAGCTTAATCTCAGCCTGCATTCGTGCTTTTGTGTCTTGCTGAAATCCGATTGGCTGCAGGGCTGTCCAAGTCACATGCCTGCCTCCCAGACAACAACCTTTTTCTTTCTTTCTTTCTTTCTTTCTTTCTTTCTTTCTTTCTTTCTTTCTTTCTTTCTTTCTTTCTTTCTTTCTTTCTTTCTTTCTTTCTTTCTTTCTTTCTTTCTTTCTTTCTTTCTTTCTTTCTTTCTTTCTTTCTTTCTTTCTTTCTTTCTTTCTTTCTTTCTTTCTTTCTTTCTTTCTTTCTGGTCAGTTTGGCTTATGCTCAAATCTCAAGTGTGCTTCTTCGAGATTTCTGCCCCTAATCTGGTTTCCTGCTACATGTACAACAACTACATCCTGAACTAAAACCATCAGCAGAATGAATACATGTAAATCATTGTTTATTAAAGAATGAACACATTTACAGATCTGTTGTCAAATTGCGATATATATAAAAAAAAATGCACACCGATGAGACAATATATTACTATCACGAAAAAAAGTGTCACAATACAGTTCTTACATCTCTATGCATCTCCATGTAAATCTTTTTACTCGTCACTTCCTCTTTACATAATTAATAGACAAATATCTTCAGACATCAATTGAATTAGGGACCAAGTATTGATTTAATATGCCCAAAAAAAAAAACACAAATAGAAAAGAAAAATCCGCCAAAATAGAATGCACATTAATTCTCGCAAAGATGTGGTCTTTTAAATCCCTGAGGAAAAAAATAAATAAATAATCCTATGTGGGAGAAGTCATAATTCTTATCTTCCCTACAAAAGTCTTCCATAGGATTTGCCATAGTGCAAATTGTGCTAGATGCTAAATTTAATCCTAAAGTGTGCATTTTGTTTGGGGGTGTCTGTAGATATCTACTAAGACTTTCTCTTTCAATTGTAAAGTTTCTCGAGAGTCTAAATGAAGTTTTCCCAGAAGGTCTGATTGTAATCAATCAACCAAGACATGTTTAGTGGTTGGGGATTTAAACAAGTTAGCTACCAGATTGCTTGACATCTAAACATATCTAAAATGCCCTAATGAACACAAAACTACTCTATGAGGACAAAAGTATTAGGACACCCGAGTTTTTCAGCCATGTGTCTTCCTTCACAGAAAACTGGAGGCACACAAGTGTATAGAATGTTAAGATGCGCTAGCATTACATTTTCTTATGAACACCTTTTTTACACAGGCTGTGCCTACTAACACACTTGTGGCTGAATAAGCACAAATCTCCAAACTTCAAAATCTAGTGGGGCATCTTCCTGGAAGAATGGAGTTTTATTCTAACAGCAAATGGGGACTAATGGTGGAATGAAATGTTTGAAAAAAGGAAATACAAATCCTACGGTGAGGTGTCTACAATCTTTCGTCTATATAGTGTATATGCTGAGAGGTGGCTTTAAAATGGGCATTAGCACCGTTTCTTCACATAATAACATCGGATACCCTACTGAAACAGGTCACAGGTCCTGAAACATACTCTAATCTCCAGCTAACTTGTGAGTAAATCCAGAAAAAACAAACATTGTTGAACATGGTTGATAAAATAGCAGGCTGGTTATCCACAGGAAAAAAATATCAACTCTGGGTCAAGGTCACTTTATTGCTTGAGCTCTTATAACAGTTTCCGGAAGTTTTCCAGCTCTCGAATGCTTGTTGAGATTCTGAAATAAATTAACAATGATAAACCAATTAGCTTGATTTCTGAGCGTTATGCAAGGACAATAGTAAGAATAGCTATAAATGTAACTAGAAATACGTGTATATTTCTGAATCTAATCTATAATGATTGGCAACCTGCAGTGGTATAAAAGGAATAAAACCAGTGGGATGCTCTTTTCTAGGAAAATAGTACCCTATAGAATTGTATCCGAATAGTACCTGCTCGTTTTCTCACGAACACGTCTAATTAGAATAGAATAGCCATTATTTCTCACATAAGTTCTATCTATCTATCTATCTATCTATCTATCTATCTATCTATCTATCTATCTATCTATCTATCTATCTATCTATCTATCTATCTATCTATATACATTACAGCAGAGTGAAATTATTTTCTTAACATAGCTGATTAGCCAACATACATTGAATCTAAAAATAAACACACGAAAAGGTGCCTGTACCTCCCGAAAGCGTTAAAGAGGGAAACGATCTCCTGTCGATTCAGCTGGAAGGACGGTTTGGCGCTGCCGGACTGAGGAAGCGTTCCGATTTGCTTTTCCGAGAACAGGATCTTCAGAGCTGTCCCTAACCCCTGGGTCTTTACAAGAAACACACAAAACACACATCAAGCATGTAATATCTTGTTCCGAACAGTCAAGGAGACATGAAAGACCAGGTGCATTTCCCCACATTTTGTTCGTACCTGCAGTTTGCCCCACAGTCGACACTTGAAGCATCCTACGCAGTCCATGATCTTGGAGATGTTCTTGAAAGTCAGCCTGAAGTCATCCTGTTGAACAGACGAGAAAAGGAACCAGTCAGATGCAGTGCGTTAACCTGTTCTTTGACTTTAATGAGTTGTAGCTGCCGTGTACCGACTTTCAGTTTCGCTGCTTCGGTCTTGTCGCCTGCGAACAGCGTGGTTTCGTCAAAATGTAACGGGAAAGACCTGGAAGTGGGAAAAAAATAATTTGCATTAACAAACAAAGGAAACCGGCATATGCCTGAGACTGACCAGACTGAAGATTACCAGGCTTTTGAAAAATCATTCTATTGTCAGATTAAAGGGGGAAAAAACTGCTTGGGCATAATAATAGTTATATATGGAACAATCTAACAATAGGATGGTAGCATCATTTTAGAGGAGTTTTTTGCTAAAAAAAAAAGATCTAGAAAAATTTAATGTATAACTGACTGTAAATAACCTCTTACTTGGTCGTCCGGAGGAGCTCTAGGACGAGCTCTTTAACCTGCTTGTCTTGTTTTGCCTCGCCTGTGTACAGATGGACGGAGGGACGCTCGAAGAAAGGCAGGACTTTAGCAAGGGCACGGAGCTCGATCAAATAAAGGAAATAGAGATTTCTTAAGCGCTTTGGTCCTTCTCCTTCCGTGAGTTCTTCATCGAATCGCAGCTGGAACTCGGTCACGTTTGGACCCCATTTCCTCTCAAACCAGTTATCTGATCAATACCAAACAGGAAGTGATGATTAAGCTGATAGATATGCGACAGAGAGACGGTGACTTTAGAAAGAAAAACAGTCACCTAATTTCCACTTTCTCTCGAATATAAATTGCACGTCAATGTGACCGTTTGACTAGATTGTTAACGTGACTCACCGTCCTGCAGGTACCTGGCACTCAGGTGTACGTTAATGCTCGCATGGAGACCTGAGACGAGCCTAAAGAAAGCCCTTTTCTCCACACACAGACCTACAAACACAGGTAAAGCATGTTAAAGAACAAGACACTTCATGCACACACACAAAAACACGAATTGGCGATGTTGTGCTTACCTTCCAACCATTTGTAGAATCCCCTTCCTGAAATATGAAGAAAAAAAATAAATACTTTACACACAGGATGCTCACTCACCAACTTTTACTGTGTAAAATTGCTACCACTTTTCACTTTAACTGTAAAACTTTTAGGACTTTCTAGGATCTTTTACACTATATAGTCCTCATTTACTGTTTGAATAACCACCACTCTTGCTGAGATTATATTTCACCAGATTTTGGTGTGTGATAATGAAGATTTGTGCTCATTCAACACGTTTCTTAGTAAAATCAGATACTGATGTAGGCGAGTTGAGCGGTGCAGTCGGCGTTTCAATTTATCTCACTCAAGATCTTCTTCTCCAACACATGCACACTATATATACAATGGGATTTGAATACAATCAAGTCAAATGAACATGTTTTTAGTTTAGGAAATGTCTTCCATACCTTCACCGTCTCCTGCAACACAAAACAGAAAGTTAAATTAATCAAAAAGTTGCATTCGTGCTTCTCCAAAGATCGGTGCAGATACAACATTAAAAAGTTCTCCTTTTTTCATTATTAAAAATGTTTTTTCTGTAGATTTATTTTACAAGGTAAAACTTCAGAACACAAAAGGGAAACGTACCACTGCTCGATACCAGAGGGTTCAGCGGGCGTTGAACTGTGTACGGTCTGAAAGTGTGAGACGAAAATATCATTAAGCGCTTAAAGATTTCAAAAGTGTAGAACTTTAGATAGACAGATTAATAGGTAGGTAGGTGCAGTACAAAGCGTATAGTAAAACCTATTTAGAATTTAAATAAGAGATAACAGGAAAATAAATATGTTACATTACGCAAGCACAAACAAGGTGTGTTTTTTGAGCGGTCACTGTAAACAATGATTGCACACCAGCAGACTCGGTGTAATTAAATTTGCCAGTGCAAACATTATCAAAGTGAACATTGTGTCCAGTGCAACAAGCAGAAGCTTGAAATGGCATTAAAGTGCAGTGCATGTTGTTGTTAATAGTGGTCAAAGGTGACAAATGGTATCTGTTTCTTATATTTATACATTGCAAAAATATGCAAAGCAGACCAGATATGACATATGACATAAAAAGGTTTATAAAAAATGATTAGCACAGCAATGTTGAAACTGAACAGGCTCTCGTTGCAAAATAACTGAAATGCTCATTAAGCATTAAAGACTGTACAACTTGCAACTACAGCATTTTCCTCGCACGCCTCTTATCATATCAGAGCTTCCAAAACTGACTGATTTCCTGCGCAAAAAAAAAAAAAACCACATTATCTCGTGTTCGCATCGCTTCGCTGCGACCTTACTTGAAACAGTTCTCTTCGTATATACTGTTCCATATCTGCCATGCCTCGGGACCCTTATATCCCGTGTAGCGCTCAGGGTTCAGGAGGAGGTCCACATACTGCGAATCCGGAGAGTCTTCATCTGAAAGAAACAAACGAGTAAACGTTTTATAGAAATGAGGACAATATACTATATAGACAAAAGTATTGGAAAACTTGACTTTTCCAGCCATATATGGTTCTTGCCCAAAGTGTTATCACAAAGTTGGAGACACACAATTGCATAGAATGTCTTGGGAATAAAATTTTCCCTTCATTTTAACTAGGAGACCCAAACCATCCAACATCCTCAACCCTAATAAACACATTAAGAATTAATTGGAGCGATCTACACAAGCACAATCCAAAATCTCATGGAACATCTTTCCAGTAAAGTGGAAGTTATAATTAAATGTGGACTAAATGTGGAATGGGATGTTCACATATACCACCAAATACGGTCAGGTGTCCCCAAACTTTTGTCTATATATTGCATATATACTGTGCATATAAAGACATGAAATCAAACAATAAAATTCAAGTTTTGGAATTATTTAGACGTAATTGTTGCTGGCTCAGCATTTCTTTTATATCTTTAATGTTCTTGTTCTGCTAAATTACCATCATGTGTGCAGAAGCGGTCGGCCTCGTCATCGTGCCGGTTCCACTCGAGCAGAGACTGCCGAGTTTCATCACTGTGTGACACAAAATCTCAGAGTCAGAACAAAAACAAAAGCCTAATCTCCATGAGAAACATGACACTGGCTTTGATTTAATTTATTTGATGACTGGGGGGGATGAATTCACATAATTGTACATAATTGTAGATTTCAGGGTCACAACCCCCTCAGAACGATAGCAGGCAGAGAGAAAAAATGTTGCGAGAAAAACTCTGTAGTTTGGCAGGGGACTAGACGGCAATTATTTTCCAGATGTTCACCAAGGTAAACACTGAAGCAAAAGATTATGAGCAACTGCTGCAACCTAAGAGAACCTAGTCCTACCCACGTGATGTGAATTAGCTACCAAGGCTGATTGAATTCGCAGGTCAAAGTTCAGCTGAATAACATGGACACGAGGTGAAAATGTCCAGCGTTTAAAGATATCTCCTATGACGTTCCATAGTGAGGGGTAAAAACCCAATTACTACTTTGATTTTGTATTAAGTATTTGTAATCAATTGTTATCAATTGCTATACAACAAGTACACAAAAGCTAATCTTACTTAACTTTTTTCCAAGCTAATTCGCAACTTAAAATAACACACCAGCACCTTTAACCTGTAACACCAGGGATATACTCTAAGTAAACAAAGGACGCTAAATAGATTTTGATTTATAGGCGGCTCCAAGTGTGATGGATACGATACGTTTGCGCTTCATCACACACGTTATCTGTTAAGATAAACGACGTACGTGTACATTCAGGTTATGTGCTAAGTGAAATTGCTCACTGTTTACCTTAAAGAGCTATTGACCGCACCAAGACTCTCTGCCATTTCACACTCCTTTGTGTGCTGGTTGGCTGCTAATGAATACTGTTCACACACACACACACACACACACACACAAACACACACACAGAGATAAAGTATTCGACCATGAAATGCATTCTCTAAAGGTTTCGAATATTAAAGTGACATGGGTGTTTGGCTGGCATGGCTCGTACCTTGTAGCTGTTGGATTTCAGTCCCTCGGGTACTTCATTCTGTACAACATAATGAATTGGTTTTACCAGTAGGTTTATGTCCACAAGAGCTGAACAATATAACGTTTATATAATATACATAGGAAGGCCACACCCCTTCATTAGAACTTAAACCTCATCTTTTACTAGAATTGAAAGAAACAGGCCACAACTCCATCACTAGAATTTAAAGATACAGGCCACACCTCCTTTATTAGAATTTAAACAAGCTACACCTCCTTTACTAGAATTAAAAGAAACAGGCTACACCTCCAACCAAATTGAAAGAAACTGGCCACACCCACTTTACTAGGATTTAAAGAAACAGGCCACAACCACTTTACTAGAATTTAGAGGCTACACCTTCTTTACTAGAATTTGAAGAAACAAGCCACACCTACTTTATTAGAATTAAAAAGGCCACACATCCTTTATTAGAATTTAAACAGGCCACACCTCCAGTAGAATTTAAAGAAACAGGCCACACCACTTTACTAGAATTTAAAGAAACAGGCCACACCCCCTTTACTAAGATTTTAAGAAGCAGGTCACACCCCTTTACTATAATGTAAAGAAACAGGCCACACCACTTTACTAGAATGTAAAAAAAAAGGCCACACCCCTTTACTAGAATGTAATGAAACAGGCCACACCACTTTACTAGAATGTAAAAAAGCCATGCCCTTTTACTATAATGTAAAGAAACAGGCCACACCCCTTTACTAAAATGTAAAGAAACAGGCCACAGCTCTTTACTAGAATTTAAACAAACAGGCCACACCCCTTTACTAGAATTTAAACAAACAGGCCACACCCCTTTACTAGAACTGACAGAAATCAGTATACCGAGCAGCACTAACGTACACGTACAAACAGATTAAGACTCAGATTAAGGACTCACCAGCTTGCATGGTTTAACGGCACAGTCTCTGAGGCCACAGTGGCCGCTGTCCGTCCAGAATGGACACGGGTTATTCAGATTCACCTACACGGTAAACAATAAATCGTTAAAATATAAAATCTAGAGCAGATAATCCATTCAAAGTTACTGAGGCACTTCACAATGGCCAGAAAGGCAGCGAACCTTATAGAACCTGAAATAATCAGTCGAAAGGAGTTCCTGAAGCTGAGGGAAAAGCTTTCTGTTGTTGAAGCCATCGATGGTTTCCACATCGCAGGCGCAGTCGTCCAGACTACCGGTGACCTGGAAAAATACACAATTACAATTTATATACAGTGAGGAAAATAAGTATTTAAACACCCTGCTATTTTGCAAGTTCTCCCACTTAGAAATCATGGAGGGGTCTGAAATGGTCATCGTAGGTGCATGTCCACTGTGAGAGACATAATCTAAAAAAAAAAATCCAGAAATCACAATAAATGATTTTTAAACTATTTATTTGTTTGATACAGCTGCAAATAAGTATTTGAACACCTGTCTATCAGCTAGAATTCTGACCCTCAAAGACCTTTTAGTCTGCCTTTAAAATGTCCACCTCCACTACATTTATTATCCTAAATTAGATGCACCTGTTTGAGGTCGTTAGCTGCATAAAGACACCTGTCCACCCCATACAATCAGTAAGAATCCAACTACTAACATGGCCAAGACCAAAGAGCTGTCCAAAGACACTAGAGACAAAATTGTACACCTCCACAAGGCTGGAAAGGGCTACGGGAAAATTGCCAAGCAGCTTGGTGAAAAAAGGTCCACTGTTGGAGCAATCATTAGAAAATGGAAGAAGCCAAACATGACTGTCAATCTCCCTCGGACTGGGGCTCCATGCAAGATCTCACCTCGTGGGGTCTCAATGATCCTAAGGAAGGTGAGAAATCAGCCCAGAACTACACGGGAGGAGCTGGTCAATGACCTGAAAAGAGCTGGGACCACCGTTTCCAAGGTTACTGTTGGTAATACACTAAGACGTCATGGTTTGAAATCATGCATGGCACGGAAGGTTCCCCTGCTTAAACCAGCACATGTCCAGGCACGTCTTAAGTTTGCCAATGACCATTTGGATGATCCAGAGGAGTCATGGGAGAAAGTCATGTGGTCAGACGAGACCAAAATAGAACTTTTGGGTCATAATTCCACTAAGCGTGTTTGGAGGAAGAAGAATGATGAGTACCATCCCAAGAACACCATCCCTACTGTGAAGCATGGGGGTGGTAGCATTATGCTTTGGGGGTGTTTTTCTGCACATGGGACAGGGCGACTGCACTGTATTAAGGAGAGGATGACCGGGGCCAGGTATTGCAAGATTTTGGGGAACAACCTCCTTCCCTCAGTTTAAGCATTGAAGATGGGTCGAGGCTGGGTCTTCCAACATGACAATGACTCGAAGCACACAGCCAGGATAACCAAGGAGTGGCTCTGTAAGAAGCATATCAAGGTTCTGGCGTGGCCTAGCCAGTTTTCAGACCTAAACCCAATAGAGAATCTTTGGAGGAAGCTCAAACTCCGTGTTTCTCAGCGACAGGCCAGAAACCTGACTGATCTAGAGAAGATCTGTGTGGAGGAGTGGGCCAAAATCCCTCCTGCAGTGTGTGCAAATCTGGTGAAAAACTACAGGAAACGTTTGACCTCTGTAATTGCAAACAAAGGCTACTGTACCAAATATTAACATTGACTTTCTCAGGTGTTCAAATACTTATTTACAGCTGTATAATACAAATAAATAGTTTAAAAAAATCATACATTGTGATTTCTGGATTTTTTTTTTAGATTATGTCTCTCACAGTGGACATGCACCTACGATGACAATTTCAGACCCCTCCATGATTTCTAAGTGGGAGAACTTGCAAAATAGCAGGGTGTTCAAATACTTATTTTCCTCACTGTATATTCCCAAACCAATTCTACCACACAGAAGAAATTACCATAGGTAACATGTTGCCATGTGCATACAACAGATATACAAACCGGTGGTCACAAAACTCCAGAAGTGGAAGTTGTTCTGACTCATTTATGTGAGTAAAAATATTTCATAATACTGTCCAAGAGCGAAAATCCTCCTGTCAGCTGTGACATTGGTTTTGTCCAAGTCAAATGATTCGGTTCATTTGTCTTTATTTACTATCTTCCTTTATTAGTTTTATTCTTTATTTAAAGCCAATCCTGATAAAAACAATTGCAAATCGAAAGCTGATTCAAAGTCGATCGAGGACATGGACTGATTTCTTGTGCAAGTCCTCATACACAACGATCCAAGACCCCATTAGGAGTAAAACTCACCAGTCACTATATAGACAAAAGTTTGTGGATGCCTGAGCATACTATTTTCTGCTTTCTGAACATCGCATTCCACATTTAGTCGCCATGTTCTGTTATAATACCCTCCACTCTTCTGGGAAGATGTTCCACTAGATCTCAGAGTGCAATTGAATGCTGAATGAGCACAAATCTCAAGCTCAAGTACATTCTGAGACTTTTAGACCAATAGGGTTGATATCAGCACATCATAAAGCATATCTTTATAGAACTGGCTTTGTGCACAGGATGCATTGTCATATTGTAACAGATTTGGATCTCGTCCATCATGTAAAGCGAGAATGTAATACAGTGCATAGAAAAGTCATCCTATACAATCATGTGCTTCTGAATTTTAGGAAAGAACCAACATAGTGCTGGAAAATAAATAACACATTCTACAAATTATTTAAAACATCCTACAAATACACACTTCCTCCTCCTACTAACTAGTACTGTTAGTACGCAATAATAATAAACCTGAAAAGAAAATAAACACCATATTAGACCTTAAAAAATAGTGTGCATGATGATGAATTCATCTTTTTGTCAAATGCAACTTACTTTGCAGAAACACCTGTGTGCAGCAGAGCTCTCCACACTGCCCAAAACAGCAAACACACTCCCACTGAGCTTTAGATATACTACCAAAAATAAGGAGAATAACCTCATTATTACTGCATCCGTCTGAAACGTCACTCCTGAATTACTGAGCTTAAATTGTGTGTCTGCGTGTGTGTATATATACGTGCGTGTGTGTGTGCGTGTGATGTGATGTGATGTGTCATTAAAACTTTCCCTTCCCACCAGCAGCAGTTACTTCCTGCATCCTACGTGAACTACGTGAACGACGTGCGGCGTGATCCAAAACCGAAACCGCGCCCTCTTGCGATATTAAAGGGTACACGCCGCGCTGTTGAATAGCCGCTGTCGCACCCTACATTAGCGCACTAGTGTAGGGGACTAGAGAGGTTTTTAGGACATGGCCCTAGGTAATAGGTGTACACTTAAAATCCCGAGAATTAAAAAATAAAATAAGTGATTTTTGACACTTTTTAAACAAGTTTAACTGATAAATAAAATGACGCTTATGATATAATATTTATTGTAGTTAAGTATTTATTAGATTATTTATGTTTTTGTCGCGGAATGTAAATAATTTAAAATTATTATTAAGAATAATAATAAAAAATATAATAATAATAACTCCGTATACACTGAAGCCTTCATTATTAAATATTCTGATTTAAATATTGATTTGCTGATTTTTATTGACCAGTTTATTAATTTTTTGTAAAGGGTAAACTTTTATTTTTTAGATTTATTTGTTAATTTTCAAAACTATACTGTAAATGATTACTGTTTGTATATATACTAATTAAGACATGGATTAATTCATATATATCTAATTAATGAGTTATGTGGGTTTCAATGTACTATTTTTATTTTTAATCATAACTCATTTCACAACAGGAAACTTTGCATAACTTATCATGACGCATGATTATTGCGTCATATCAAGCGACACGCCCAAGATGAGCGTTGGTACACTATTGTACTTTAAATAAATATGTATATAATACATATAATACAAGATATTTGATATTATCAGGGCGGAAGGTAAACGCACAATATATAAATATAAATACCCTTGCATGAGCAGAACATTTTTAATAGTTTAAAAGTAAAAATGTTTTTTTAATTAGACTTCTGTTCAATTAATACGGGTTTATGAGAACACATACATACAAATACAACATCTATTTAATTTGTGTAACATATTCATAATTAATATTATTTGCTTATTCTCAGCAACAGTTAAGCAGTTATTTCCACGCTTGTTGAGTTAAATCATCTTAAAGTGTTGTGCGTCAACTGCTCCACTAGATGACGCCAAACACATATTTACATTTTTATAACTGCAGCTATTTTTATTTATTTAATTTGTATTTAATTTTATTACAATAAAAAGGTACTACAAGTTTGGTGGATTATATTTTCTGTGTTTCATTAAGAAAGAAAATAATGACATTTTTAGTAAAGAATCTATTGTAAATCTAGAAATTATATTTTTGTGAAATCCCTCAGTAATATGCTTCAAATTAGGGACAGGAATAAATACAGGTTTGTTTTTATGAATATATGACAAGATTTGGAAAATGCCGTAAAATTAAAAAATTACTTAGTTAGTTGGGTGATGAAAGTCTTAAATCAAATTAAAATATAATTGCTAAATACGGGTACGTAATGACGATATCACACACAGTGAGGCGCTTTATATACCGCTTTTCCATGACATAAAATATGATGGAAAAATTCTAAGGATTAAAAAAAACCCCATAAAAATAGAAGAGAGAGATACAAAAGAAATTTTATTAGAATAAAATGTAATATAATTATATACCAAATAGTTAAATGGAAGAAAATACAATGTATGAAAAATAAAACTTCAAACAAAAACTACATAAAACATTTGAATAAATAAATAAATAAATAAATAAATAAATAAATAAATAAATAAATAAATAAATAAATATTTATTAAGAGTAGTTATTAAGAGTACACCCCCCACACACACACACACACACACACACAAACACACACGCACGCACACACACAATAAACACTTTTAGATGTAATGTGTTAATTTGGCCACAAGATGTCGCCAAAGACTTAATTTTACTTTACTCTATTGCTAATCTCGTGTAATTAAAGTGTTGTTTTCAGTTGACTCCAAAAAGCTAATGTTAGGATTTCTTCATCCTTTGTATTTAATGTGTATAGAGCATACTGAAAAATATGTTCCATACCCACTGCTGCTTTTTGTGAGTGATTGATTGATTTTGAGAAAATTACTGTAATTAGATATTTGCTGAACTATACTTACATTTATACTGAGGTCATGCAGGGCAGAGGAAAGTGGAGCATGAGCAGGACTGGAAACTTGAATCAGTCAGAGAGCATACTGTTCTACTCATTTAAATAAAATATAGTTATTGCTGTACAACAAATCTATAGCTCCCGGGTGGCAGGGGACACTTCTGTCTTGCCAGGTATTTTACCAGGTCTGTTTTCAATGTCACTGGTCCAATCAAACACATCAATGGATGAAATTAGTATTATTAATATGCTTACTACCCATGATTTATCTGTAGGTCACTGGACCAAGTTGAAGCTGGGTCAGTATTGGATTGCTGGTTTTATTGAACGTATCTAATGCTTAGTAACAGATTATACTGTATATACAGATGTGATAATCTACAGAGAGTCATTGTTTTAAAATCCACCTTTATAAAACCTAGACCTAGGATGTAACTTGGGAAGCTTAGAGAGCGCTAACCGTGTTTAAATCGGATCAGGTATTATTTAATAACCTGAGCTCTGATATCACATCGGTATCACATGCAAATGAGTGTAGAATTGGTCTTAATGAATGCAATATTTTTTTATGTCAGAGAATTTTTACAATTTTCTCTCAGTTTTTTAGCTAAAATAGATCACAAATCCTGGAGATGTTGGTGAAAAATGGCCAAGACAGCAAGAAAACAAAAACAAAAAAAACCCCTGCTGAGTTTTAGAGCAAAACCAATAACCTTCAGCTAGTCTTCAACAATCCCAGCAGACTTACAAAGTGTCTAAATCTAATCCAACAACAGTTTAATTTACTATATATTTATATACATGTACAAAAGCCACATGCTTTGTTTTTGTGGCTACAGCAGTAACCCTTAGTGATCTTCTACTGCCTCATGATTGATACGTTTAAGTGTTTATCCTGCTTTAACATTTCTATTTAAACTCATGCTGTACTACAAAACCCGTCACTGGTTTAAATTGAAATGAATATTGAACTATTAAGACTTATTACACTATATGGGCATAAGTATTGGGACATCTGACCTTTTCTGCCATATCTGGTTCTTTCCCAAAATGTTACTGCAAAGTTGGTGGCACACAATTATATAGGGTGCGGTAGGATGCAATTTTGTATTCACATGAACCTGTTTCCAGCATGACAATGTCCATAGTGTATATTATATATCACATAGACCGAATGACAATAACACCTTGAGAGAAAGTGTGCTGTAACGAACTTCAAATTAAAACCAGGGGGTGAAATCTCAGTGGACATGGGCGCCTACTACTGGAAGGAATTCGTCGCTACAGTATACCTTTTTTTTTTTTTTTTTTTTTTTTTTTTTTTTAAAGAGCTCAAGAGAGGGATATCAGATGGATCCTAAATATAATGTCGTCCTTTTGTGTGTTTTTTTCAAGGAAGTAGATCTGATGATTATATAAAAGGGCGTGGGCAGGGTCGTATTTACGTGCAAGTTAAAGTAAATAGGTGTTGGTGCAGGTCTCAGAAGTTTACTTCGACCCTCTATCTATCTATCTATCTATCTATCTATCTATCTATCTATCTATCTATCTATCTATCTATCTATCTATCTATCTATCTATCTATCTATCTATCTATCTATCTATCTGGACTCTTAAGACTTTTACACACTGGACAACTCCCTTGTTATATCCTGATATCATTAAAAGCCTTTGTAAGTTTTTTTTTTTTTTTTACAAAAAAAAGAGAGGGGGTACTAATCCCAGGTCAGTGGTCTCAGTGTGATCTGTTCCTGTAACTCCATTCTCTATTTTTGTGCTTGCGTGTGCTGCCAAGCCCCTGACGTAATGCTCCCTGTTAATGATTCGCATGTGGGAAGCAAAAGCAATGCTGAGTCTCTCCTCTGGACTGGAGGGAGGAAAGGAAAAAACACACAGAGAGAGAGAGAGAGAGAGAGAGAGAGAGAGAGAAGAAGCCCAAGCAATGCTGAGTCTTTGCTCTGGACTGGAGGGGGGCAGCAGAAAAGCAAAAGCAAGCTTGAGCCTCTCCACTGGGGACTGTTAAAGGAGAAGGGAAGGAGAAGGAAATGTTAGGACTCCTTTCTGGACTTTAGGCAAAGGAACGAAAAAGAAGAAGAAGAACTAGACGAAGCAGGAAAGGGAAAGCAAAAGCAATGCTGGTTTTCTGCTCAGGAGTATAAAGAAGAGGAAAAAAAGAGAGCAATGCTGAGTGTGGTGTCTGGACTGGGAAAACTTGGTCAACATGGCCAAACCCTGGAGTGAGCCTGAGTGAGTTGGGGCTTTTTTGCTCCAGTCTCCACTCCAACTTTTGGACACATGCATACTGGACCTCAATGTGGGTACCTTATTATTATTATTATTATTATTATTATTATTATTATTATTATTATTAATTATATGTATATTATAGAATATTTTATAGTTATATACATATTAATTTATTGTAGGCTCCAGTACCATTATATCTCCACTACCTACTACACCAAGTCTCTTTCTTTTCTCTCTCTTTCTCTCTGTCTTTTATAAAACAACATAAAATCCAAAATGTCTCTCTGTCTGGTGTCCATAGGATGTCTATTTATAAGGCTGAATGAAAATAGCTTGTATATGGGGAAATTATAGACATTTGTCCCAAGAGTCCACAGCTTTACTGAGTCCTGGACGCCTCCTGCCTACAGGAAATAAACGGGTAAGCGCTTAAGTAATTTCTTTTCTTCCCTCTATAACAAAAATGTTGCAATAGGACAGGATATATATATAAAAAAAATAAATAATCATAATTGGTGGTTGATTTGTGAGATGTATATATGTATATGTATAACCTAAGGTAACCCCGCGTCGGCTTGTTTGAAGGTAAGATTTACAAACAGAACCTTCTCGAAAGAATGGTGTTTTGGAAACATGTATATCCATGAATCATAAGAATGGAGTCGAAAATATTACAGTTATTCATAGTGTTATATTTTGGCGTCTTCATGTCCGGTTGTGTATTTTGTGTGTGTTTTTTTGAGGCTGTTGTAACGCGGACGCGCTGCTCGCAGCCGCCTGGTTGAAGCCCTGGTTATTTTTTATCGACGCGAATAATGTCGCTTGGAAAGAGAGAACACGATAAATGGCTGTGTTGTGATATTATTAAATGGGGATATCTGTCTAGAAAAGGTTGAACCTGTTTCGCTTTCACGCCCGGGTTCAGCAGCCCCCTGAAGGAACCGCCGAGGAACCAGTGTGCACTGCAGTGTGGTCCACTGTAGTGATAATTAAGGGGTGTCACGATTATCGGTTGTTGCCGCGTCTAATCACAATATTCAGTCTTTGAAATATCGTCTGACACCTGAGATGTGATTTGGTCAGAATCTAAAGTCTTCAAAAGTTTAATGACGATTGAAAAAAAAGGTGTTACATTGTATCAGTAGGGATAAAACACCATGATGCAGGGGCGGATCTTCCGGGGTGGCAACTACCACCCTTGGAAAAAGCATTGCCACCCCATCTGCCACCCCAGCACTCAAAACCTATTGTATAAAATATTTAAAAGATAGTTAATTTTGATATCTTTGCATGTATTAATGACTATTTTCAGAAGTATGTTGTATAATAGCTTGTGTCTGCAGGTTACACGCAATATGGTTTCCGTGTATTTATTTATTTTATTTGTTTATTAAGTAAACCAGTACTTGATACATTGATGCTTTGTATTTAGATATACGTCTGTATTGTTTGTCATGCTTAGTAAATAAAAAATGGCATGGACTTAAACTCGCTAGGGGTTTGGGAGGAACTTTGGAAACAGATCCATCTCACATAATTTGTCTTTCTAATCCAGAGATCAGGCTCAGGTCCGAACCTGCCATGATGATAGAGTGCGATTTTAGGAACGCAATCAACAGCGAATAGATACGTTTTATTTGTCACAATGGACATTGTCCCGAAGCAGCTTTACAGAGATGGAGAGGTTATGAAGCTGGTTTGGATAAGTTTAGTGCCTATAGGTTTGTTCCTTGTCCCTAATGAGCGAGCCAGTGGCTTGAGAGGAACCAGACAAACTCAGCCTCGTCTGGGTGGCACCGAATATCCATTCATTATGGATCGTTGTTCAGTAAAGGGGCTTAAATGCAGAACTGTTCTTGCAAAATGCCATTGTAACAGACAGTTCTTAAGTTTGCTCAGTAACTTCATGGGTCGTTAGACTGTTCATGGGGAATCATCCCCAGCTGCACAGGATGGTCTCGAATTGAAGAGAACTCTATCGGCAGAGAGAGATAGACAGAAAGGAGGAGAGATTAGGGTCAACTGAAAGAGAGAAATAATCATTATTAAATATCCTTATTGTTACATAAATTTTAGACACTCTACATTATGATCATGTAGGAACTCTAGCAAAAAGTGTTTTGTCATTTTTAAACCTTAATATATATTTCCTACCTTCATTTTTTAATAGGTTAATGTTTTTTATCCTTTTGTAGCTACACATACAAGGCAAGCTAGGTTGTGTTATCACATTACCTAAATAGCCGTTATTGCTTCACCGCTCAGCCCCCAGATCTTTTGTCCTATAAGTTAATAAGCAAAATGCAGCTTGTTATGTGCCCCTAGAAACGGCGAATGTCAGACATCCTTTTTGTCTTGGTAAAAGTTGCAACTTTGACACTTTAGAATCCTTCCGAAGCTTGCCATGTAATCACAAAAATTTATTAATAATCATATTAAACACATGTGGTGTCTGTGCGAGTTGTTACAATTAAACGGACACCGTATTACAATGAGCTTATTGATATTAACCTGTGATTTGTTCATTTGGTTTAGAGATACGCAAAGTCATAATCCAACTATTGTGGATTGAATTTAAAGGATTGAATTGATGTTTGAGAAGAAGAATTATAAGAAATAAATCAACCAGTTAATCATCTATTCATGCATATTTGGGCTCTAACCAATTGTCTCTTTCTCTTCCTTGTAGATCAGAAGTGTTCCCGGGGAAGAAAAACAGAAAAAAATATGCCAGCAGCAGAAAATCTACATTAACACAGAACAGCCATCACGGAGTGTCATGCTTGTTTTGCCACTCGTTGCCTAGACCTTAGAGGAGAACCCCATCTCGTGTCATAACATAATTTTAACCAAGAATGACAAGACAACGCCCGAGTCATCAGTAACCACATTCGACCCAGAGACACAGAGATAGCTTTGCCGGGATCTGGATAGTCTGTGAAGTGATTCCCACCATCCATCTCTCTCTCAAAAAAAAGTCACAGTCTTCGAGTGCAGCCCACCAGACCATGATGTTTCGTGACCAGGTGGGCGTCTTGGCCAGCTGGTTTAAAGGCTGGAATGAGTGTGAGCAGACCGTGGCTCTGCTGTCACTGTTGAAGAGAGTGAGTCGGACCCAGGCTCGGTTCCTGCAGCTCTGTCTGGAGCATTCGTTAGCCGAGTGCACCGAGCTGCACATCCTCGAAGTGGAGGCCAACAACCCAGGTCAGTACGGCATGCTTCTGTCAGACGAACCTTCCCAGCATCGTCTCACTGCTACTAATATAAAGCGCTGAGATTAGTATGAAATGATCGATCAAGTATGTCTTAGGGGATCCATTCAAAATGTCTTCGAAATACCAATTATAGTGAGCAGAAAAGTTGTAACCAAACCAAGTTTTTTGGTTTTCTTTAGTGCTCTACAGCGTTAGTAGAGAAGAGACCGTTGCCATGGAAACAAAAACCGTGGCAAACAAATCATAAAAAAAAAAAAAAAAAAAGAAAAGTGCAGTGGTGTCTGGTCTACTGTCTGGTCTTTGAGCAGATTAGCAACATAATCAGCTTTCTTGGGGTTTATGTTATGTCAGCGGTGTTGTCCCGATATACTGTACGCTGATATACAAATTTGTCTGTACTGTATATAGAAAACGCACTCAAACATACTGTAAACACACACAGACAGACACACAAAATTAAACATACGTATCCAGTGAATGAACATTCCCATGAAGTACTCCTTCAACAGCAATTTGGAAATGATTTTGTATATTTTAAGATCATTAATGACCTGATTCTTTATATGCCTAAAAGGCATCACATCTTAAAGTCAGCACGTATGTCAGGAGTAGAACAACACTCAAAAACACCTTTAGGTGATGGGCTATGATTTTGTAGATTTTCATCCCTGAACCATTATTCTAACTCCATTACGAAGTTTGATCTCAGCAGCAGATGTAAAGGTGTAAAGGTCAGAACCGAGATTGTTTGTATATAAGCCACGGTTTGTCGCAACGAGTGTGACGAATTCAGCCGTTGATGGTTTTGACTAGACGGGTGTGTACGTCTGCAACGTGGTTTTGCATATGTCCGGCCTCCCCACGACTCGATGTGTGTGCGGGGGAGCAGCACTTTGGAGAGTTTTGCAAATTGTTGCATTTGCATGCATGTGTGTATATCCATCCTCCTGAGTCTATTACTCATTACAGCATGTGTATGTGTTTATATGTGGAAACCCCCCTCCCCACCCGAGCCTTGTTAGTCCAGCTTACCTGTGTCAGCAAGTGCTAATGCCAGCTTCCTCTGACTCACTTGGGAGAGAAGCGTGACTCTTTTGTTACGTGTCCCAGTGACCCGCAGTCCCGGGTTTTACTATGATGGATGTGTTTTGGTCAGTTTAGTTTTTGGTCAGTGCGTAAAGGATGAGTTTGCGCTGGATCAAGTGCTGTTTTATAAGCTGCTGAAGAATGATGGTGGGAGTAATGATTGTGTTCTTAAATTAAACCAGTTGTAATGTGATGTATGACATTTGAAAGAAAGAAAAATTGCTTTTTTTTTTTTTTTTTTGTGGTCCAATCATTTTGGATTAAAAGCAAAGGAAGTGGTCTGGACACTTTTGAAATCTCAAACGATCCAATTCAGGAAAACTCTTGCAACCCCATTAGCATGAATATATCATTTTAAACAATGGGATCGCTAAGCGGAGGTAAATAAATTCACACTTGTGTTTAACCCATCTCTGAATGCACATACCTTTCCCCACATAACTTTTAAGCTCTAGTCACCTGCTCTGAGTACAGTCCTACGTACACTATATGGAGTTTGTGGACAACTGACCATTCCATATTTAGCCCCCATTTGCTTTTATATGAACCTCCACTTTCCTGGGAAGATGTTGCACTAGATTTTTGCTCACTAATCCACAAAGTCATTGGTAAAGTCAAGTACGTATGTCATTTCTGCATCTGAGCATTTGAGAGCTAACGGCCTTGCTCAGGGTCCCAGCATTGACAATTCGCCTGTGCTCGGATTTAAACTCACGACTTTCTGTTCCGAAATCCGACGTCCCAAGAGTACAGCCGGGTAACTTTTCAGTTGTATGTGCGAGTAGAAAGGCGCGACTCTTTGGTTGGAACTGTACTAATGAAAGGAATCCACAATGACCTACTTATTCGAGTCTGTGAAGAAGCAGCCTTGTTCTCCGAAACCCGGAGTGATGCAATGCATTCGCTGTTTGTCTCAGCATCCCACAACACAGCACACCGGCCGAGACTTTGTGCAAATTATTTACGTGTTCATGGCCAAAACCAAACGCTTGAGCATTAAGGAGGAATGTATACACTATGGGATAACTACTGGGAACTCGGGGAACACAGAGGAAATGTAACTATTCGAAATAAAGAAAGAATATGGTTTCGTAATTTATGTTTTAAGGCAATAATACTGAATCCCTTTTAAATTCTCAGAGCTGATTGGTCAGAATGTGTTTATTGTTCCATAACATTTTTCATAACAGCTGCTCTGTAGGACAAATAATGCCTTCGCCTTACTATGCTCTGGTTTCTATAGCAATGACTAATTCTTGACTAAAGTGACAATTGCGGATCAATGGAAGGAGTCTCCAGGAGACTCAATTATTGCAAATGTAATTCTTTCAGGTTTATAATCAACTCTTCAGGATCTGGTGGTAGCTTTGTCATCGATAACCCACTGCTCTCATCGTGGGACATGTTGTAAAATGAAAAAAGCTAGCTGCCTTTCTTACAGTTCAGAATTTGAGACTCCAAAACACTCCTTTTCCTCAGGCTTTGTCACATTAGTCAAAAAATAAAGGATTTTTAGGAGACTATTGGAAACGTCATTTTTTCAGGTTTAAAAATTAGATTCTGCTGGATCTTGTTCTGTAGCAAGCGCTAGCTTGCTAACTGGCTTTGCTTGTCATCAAACTCGCAAAAACATTGGCCATACCTAATTATAAAATTTCTATATGTTTATAAGTGTGTGTTTACTCAAATGTTTTATTTCAGAATCGTCTATTCCATCTGTAATATAAGGATGTGACAAAGGAGGTGTGCGTGTGCTAGTGCGCGTGTGTGTGATTTGTCGAGACGGTGCTTACTCTAAGGTGCTGTTTATACCAGAGATGATATTCCATCATAGTTTCCTATTTGGGAGATGGATGCCATGCCATTAACAAAGACAGAAACATAGACACACACTGCGTTAGTGCCCAGGTGCTGCCCTGCACTTTCAGCATCCATTTCTTTTCATAGCATTCAGACGGGACATGCTCAGTCTCAGCGGGGAGAAGGTCATTACTGACACACTCCTTTTCAGTCTCTGCGTTTTGTCTGTACACAAAGTGACTCATGTCCGTGGTTGGCGTCATCATTGATATTGCTGTAGGTGATGTAGGTCAGGAGGAAGAACAAGACTCTAGTAGGTAGGTAAGTAGAGCCATAGGTTAGTATTCCAGACTCTCTTTTTGTATATTTGATGTGGGTGTTGATTCATTTTCCATAACTGCCACAGACAGTAGCAACCTCCATAGGGCAATTAATAGGCTCATTCTACTATGCTCTGGTTTCCATAGTGACTTATTTGTGACTCACTCGACTTGATACGAATGACACAGCATACTTTTATCTGTTTCTAGTTACATTTTATGTTGTGGAACCTTCTCAGGACAAGTCACCCCCTTAGCAGCTTCTTTTATTTCAAATTTGAAGTTTATAAAGAATAATCCAGGTCCCCTGGTGGTCTAGTGGTTAAGATGCAGCGCTCCCACCGCTGCGACCCGGGTTCGATTCCCGGTCAGGGAACCATCCCCAGCTACTCTTAGTGCCGGTCCCAAGCCCGGATAAATTGGGGAGGGTTGCCTTAGGAAGGGCATCCAGCGTAAAACATGTGCCAAATCAAACGTGTGGAGGATCCGCTGTGGCGACCCCTAACCGGAGAAGCCGAAAAGAATAGTGAGTGAGATAAAGAATAATCCACTATGACATGTTGACAAAATAAAGACCTAAATGTGGTGGAAAGAATACAGATCATGACATAGGATTAGCACTGGAGACTCCTTCTCTAAATGCATACATGTAAAATAACCATCATCTATTTATTAGTAGGTGGAGCTTACAAAGAGTGCCAGCCAATCAGATGTGAGAATTTTGCAGCATTGTGGATTTAAATTGATGATTGAAGATTTTCCATGTGATGACCATTACACAACACAAGTGCCTGTGAGGTCTAAAGTGGTTAACAAACAGCGTTTTCATACTAGTAGTCGAGATGTATTGGAAGCCGAATCCCACATTTCTCCATCCACCAGTTTTTATAAAGTGTTTTTCCAAGCCAACACCCAAACACTTGCTCTGTCATGACTGTCCCTCTGGTTGCTTCTAATAGATTCTTCTGTGCTGTCTGGGAAGAAATTGTGCTTCTTCTAAGCCGGACAGAAGCAAACTGTTTTTTTCTTTGGCACACAGTGCATTGCTTCAAGCACTAATAGGACCTTCAGGACAGAATGGTATGAAGAACCTGCCTACAATGATTTGGTCTAAGCACTGTGTTTGTCATTGTTTAATAGGTGTATGTAGGGTTGAGGTCAGAGCTCTATAGCAGGTCACTCATGATCATCCATTTCCGACCATATGGAGCATATCTTCATGGAGCTGGCTTTGCGCACAGGGGCATTGTCAAGCTCTAGCAGATTTGTGTCTCCTAGTTCAAGTTGAGGAAAATGTAATCTTACAAATTTTCCTATACTACTTTGTGCTAACAGTTTGGAGAAGAACCACATATGGCTGAAAAAGTCAGGTGTCCCAATACTTCTATAGTAAATATGTATACATATTTAATCCATCAATCAATCCTAAAAGATTCAGCATCAAGCTATTGATATATATTAGTTCCTGACCCACCATTTATCTATATTTCACATTAGTGTATGCTGAAACTTTTTCCAGCAGGAATTAGTGCTGTAAAGAAGCAGTCTAACCGCAGCCATCTTTTCAACATTCGGAATCAATTGTGCACAGTTATAGCTGTCAGAAATGTAAACTAGTCATCTTGCTGATTGACAGGTCATGGCATATTTTTGCATCCAAAAGTGAGAAGTTAGCAAAAAAAAAAAATCTATTGCTTCACTGGTAGCTGCTTGTGGCAAAGATTGACTAGCTCTTCTGGGGGAAGAGGAATGTCACAGCAGGGTGAATAAGGGGCTTTTTTTTAATGGAAAAAAGAAATAAAACCAAGGCAAAGGTTAAATGGTTATGATTCTACATATTCTTAATTTTTATTATTAGTCCTGAAAATTCGAATAGGTAGACTCGCAAATCTTTGGGGTTCATTGCATGAGATCTGATTATTGTCATATGTAGGTATACAGGTAGTCCCTGAATTCCGATGGCGCGAATTCCGATTCCGCAATTGAAAGATATTAAAATTTTCACACTGACACACTGTCGGTATGTGTGTGGTAGCCCCTGAGTTACAATGGTTCAAATTTCAATTTTTCCATCAAAAGATGTCAATAGCGATTCGATTACATTTAAAAAAAAAATGTAGCAGTGAATATATTGTATGATACATTGGGACGCTGCCGGGATGTACGCAACTTCTGCTTTGTAAGATGCCTTACTCTTGCCATATATTTTTGTTTTGTTTTTGCCGTTTCAAAGCTCAATTTTAGCTTTTGTTTTAGCTTTTATCGCCATTGCTAGAGACTTGTGATTGTGCGTGTGTGTGTGTGTGTGTGTGTGTGTGTGTGTGTGTGTGTGTGTGTGTGTGTGTGTATATATATATATATATATATATATATATATATATATATATAAAGCCTGAACTGCCAAGCAATTAGCAAAGACTGAATTCTGGAAAGCACATACCAGTTTTATGGCCTGGTGTCCACAATATATACATATGCAAAGATTAGATTCTTTCTCCTTCAGGAATAAAAAGAATGACTTCAGGTAACTTTTGGTGTTTATAAAGAAGTCTAGAGTTATACATTCAAAATATGAGAAAGAGAGACAGAAGGAGAGAGAAGGAGTGCCTGATTTTCTCTCGGTCACGTCTCGACCTGTGTCTGACATCTGGGAGGGAAGAGAGGGGGGCTGGGCAAGCTGGAAGCGTTTCCTGTCCTCTCCTCAGCAGATGGAATTGCCAGACTCGCCTGCTTTTTCCCGCCTCTGTTAAAAGGCTGAAAATGATTGACGTTTCTCTGACAAAAAAAAAAGATACTTGGCCAAGTCAGTTACGCCACAGAAGAATTATCCATCACTGTCTGAGAGGTGAAATGTAACCATGATGAGGGTGAGGGGTGTCATCTTGCTGAGAGATCTGTGACTTTCCAGTTACCCCACGCAGTCAGACCGGTTCTGTAGCTACCCCAGCTGTTTGAGCATGCTCGACTCTGGAGACGTCTCTACCTTTTTATCCGTACGCCAAATCGTTCTGCGCCTAAGGGCTGTACATCATGTAAGGTCATTTCTCTCCACACTGTTGCATTTGTAAGTTTGGCTTGAGCTGCCAATCATCTGGCACATCTGTGTTGTTTGTAGAGCAGCGCACAATGCATTACTGTGTGCCGGGTAAAAAAATAAAAAATAAAAAAAAGTGCTGATCGAGCATGAGCTCAGCCTCAAGACGATCGACACGGCTGCTTTTTCCGGTTCCAGAAAAGGATGCGTTTGTATGAAATATTCCAGCATATTCCTATCAGATCTGTATAGTCAATTACTTTAGTTTTTTCCCCCAGTAACCCCGGCTCCTTGGTTGAGGAATCCACACTTCATCTATGGAAATAATGATTTCTTCCAGACAGGAAGTGAATAAGCACGGGGGTGAGCTAGGGGATACTCAGGAGCCCAAGTATTTCCTTAAATAGCACCCTTAGCTCCCAGATCCGCAGACTTAAAGCTCACATTCCAGGCATAACTCTGTGACATTCGGCCTTGCACAAACATCAGACCTCTGAAGTTTCCACAGGTAGACAAAGTAAACTTGCAGTTTTATGGCTCTTGCTCTCGTTGGGTTCCTGGGAGAAGATTATCTGGACCTCATGGTTTTCCTAACAATTTCGGGTGCAGCATATCAGGGCAGTGGAATACAATTCAGGGCTGAGTCAAGCATTCACGGGGAGGGTCGCACACATCAGTATAACCGGTGTATAATTAGATGTAACTACAGTCTGAGCTCTTAGAAGTTTCTTTTTCCAGTCCACATTTTCTATTTGGGCTTGGAAATTTGGGTGTTTCTCAGGTACACACAATTCTGACTTTGAATTAAAGGGAATTGTTCAGGCACAACCGCTTGAATGGCGTAGCTTTAAATTAATTGTCATTAAATACTTCGTAAATATAATAGGACACCATTAATTCTTAGGCTATTTCTATAGTAATACGGACAAATTCGAAAACGTCAGTTAAGTCTAAAAATGCTGTACGTCCACACTTTTTTGAAAATTTCTCAAAAGTTGCTCTTCCACACTGAAACATCTGAAAATGCTTAGGTACTTGTATTGCACATGAGCATTTCCTTCCCGGCTTTTGAAAAATTCATGGCAAAGGAAAGGCATTGAGAAATGACTTAAAAATACGACATTGTTTTTAAAAACCTCTGTTTTTATAGTCTGTTTTCAAAAAGCAACGTTTTCGTTGACTCAGTGTGGAGACAAACGGAGACAAAAATATACGTTTTCAAACAAAATGTATTAGTGTGAACATGGCCTTAGAATCATCCTTCTATAGTAAAAATTCATGGATTATTTTTTTTTTGTCTGACCACATATAAGACTATTTATGCTGTGATTTTTCTGTCTGTCTTCACAGCCATTTGTCATTGTGTGAGTCTATTTCCAGCTCTTACGTTACATCATAATCAATTTGACATCAAATTCATAACACTTTGTATTTCTTCTTTATTCGGCATTTTCTAACCCAGTTTGTGTTTAAAGGATGTATCTACTTGTGAAAAGTTTTGCATAGAGGAAACTACTGTGCATTCGGTTTAGAAAATGAATTGCGGTGTGTCTATGTATGTGTGTTTGTATATTGACGCATTGTTAAAAAAAAATAAAAAGGCTTTCTTTTATTATTTTTAGTCCCTCACTGTCTGGAAGTTTGGTTGCTAAAATAGAAACAGGGTGAACGCTGAACGGTGCATAATGCACGCCGTGACGAACTTCCTGCGACCCAAAAATGCTGTGTGAGAGAGTGAGAGAGACGGACAGATGGAGAGACGAATTGAGAGAGAGGAAAGGACGGACAGAGAGAGCTTGAGAGCTCATCATGTGTGTGGGAACAATAGTGACTCGGTGCCTATGTGGCTGCTTGTTGCAGGTGTTTCCCTCCTTGTCCATCCTGATATCCAGTACACACACAAACAAACACACACACACACTCACACACACTCACACACTCACACACACACACACACACACACACACACACACACATTCAGTCCGGCCAAGCATCAAAAATCAAAGGTCACAAATAGACATGGCTGGAAGGAAGAGAGGAAGAAACCGCAAGCCTGCAGCCAGACAAACTCTCAAACCTCACAAATCGGCGTGTTCTTTTTTTTTTTTTTTTTTTTTTTCCTTCCTTGAGCTAAATTTAGAATGGCGCTCCCTCTCTGATTCCACACGGCAGACATAACAGTGTGGCAGCGTGTGTGATTCACAGCAATCTTGAGTTGTGAGAGAAGTCCAGGCTTGGTACAAGGCAGGAGGTTTAAGGCAGGAGGCAGGATTGGTCTAAAAAGGATCAAGTGTGTGAGTCAGACGCTCCAGGTTTTAGCAGTGTCAGGAAGTCCACGTGTGATGTCTGGACTCGTGTATTTATGTACACAATACAAATCCGAAGTCACATCCAGAAGTGTGTGTGTCCTGTCGTTTGTTGCTGATGTTGCCTATTTCATGCTTTTTGTTTTCATCAGTTTTTGTTTTCACCATGTTGCATATAAATATATGAAATATATTAAAAGAAAAGGTGAATTTTTGCCAAATAGACTGATAACAAAAAGATAGGCGGGGATGTGAGCACAATCCAAAACTTCTAGCTGCAAGCTTTTTTACTGGTTAGCAAGAGTAGCTCGAGAGCAAAACAAACCCCAGAAAGCATTTTGTTCAATCCTTTATGTTGGCGGATGATAATTATTATCCTTACTGGTGTATAATGGGTCTGATGAAATATTTTACTACTGTACAGTTAAAATAGCTTTTAGCATGTTGTAGTGGAACTATCATGTGCTGTAACAGAGCATGCAGACATATTACAGGACAGTTATAGGAGTTTGTAGTATACTGCAGCAATCATAGTGTAACATAGTAGTACAGTGTAAAACGGTGTAATGCCTCGCACCTAGCCATTGATTATCCAACTTATGTCATGGTTATCTGTTGGTTTATTTTATAAATGTTTTTATCTGTAATGGCGAGTTAAAGTCCTCGTTGATGTTTAACCAAATAGATAAAAGTAACGCTTCGTTTTCTCAATTACTTCATATACAGATCTAGAATGCGATATTAAAAACAGAGATAAGGTAGTCAGCGAGATCGCGGGTGCGTTTGTAAATCTGTGCCTCATCTACTAATAATAAAGCTGGTGCCAATTTTCTGTTCTATTTCTCGTTTGTGTTCTTCTCCAGCTCAACAAATTCATTTACATGTAGCTCAGTAAGGACATTCAGAAATGTCTTCAATAGCTGTCTCACAGTGAATGAACCAAAGTTGTGTGTTATAATGGTTCCAGTTGTCGATAAGCTGCACATTCATTTAGAGCACTGATTTAACCATTGCACACTACCAGTGTGTTTAAATGAATGGATGTGTGTGTTGTATTATGATCACAGTTGTATTATTGTGTAGTGTGTTTCATTGTTGTAATGTGTAATAATGATCACAGTATTATTGTGCAGGATGTTTTATTGCTGTGGTGTGTAATTAACGTCAATATTAGTATAGTGCAGTGTGTTTCAT